>NC_091204.1:10947927-11133564 GCF_040958095.1 Procambarus clarkii
CAAGATACCTGGCGGCCAAGACACTCTCAGACTCCCAAAACTCCTGTGCCTGAATATCATCGCAAGACATCATGGCAACGAGAGTAGACAGCAGGCTAGCTAGACTTAATGACGCTCCGGACGACCCGAGACACACGAGCCCTGGAACCAGGGAAACCAGATCAACCCAGAAACAGGCGGCCCCGCAGGTAACGACGGAAAGCAGTTACCGGACACGGCACATGATGCACCCCCAGCAAAAGGACCCCTCCGGAATGCCGCCATCTCATTCTTCACCAGAAAAGAAGGCGCTGGCTGCGGGCGAACAAAACAGCCTCCAGGGCATACCTGGAGAGGGTTTCGGGGGTTCTTCTACTCCCCAAACCCAACCTGGGGCCAGGGTCGACTTGTGATAACTTGATTCAACAGGCTGTTGCTTGGAGTGGCCCGCAGGCCCACATATCCACTACAGCCTGATTGGTTTGCAAGAACTTATCTAAGTGCCTCTTGAATACATCCACCTTTGTTCTGGCAATATTTCTAATGCTTGCTGGGGTGTTGAATAGCTGTGGACCTCTGACGTTCAAACAGTCTTCTCTGATTGTACCTATGGCACCTCTACTCCTCACTGGTTCTATTCTGCATTTCCTTCCATACCTTTTGCTCCAGTAGGTTGTTATTCTACTGTGCAAATTTGGGACCTGGACCTCCAGTATCTTCCATGTATATATTATTTGATACCTTTCTCATCTCTTTTCCAGAAAGTACATTTTAAGAGCTGAGATGATCCCAGTAATTTAGGTGCTTTATCATTTGTATGCGTGCTATGCGTGCCTCATATGTTCTCTGTATTCCTGTATTCCCTCTAATTCAGAGATCACGCCTGCTCTGAAAGGGGAAGTGAGTACCGGGCAATACTCAACATGGGACAGGACCAGTGATTTAAATAGTATTAGCATTGCTGTGGGGTCTCTGGATTTGAACGTTCTCATAATCCAGCCTATCATTTTCCTGGCAGCCGCTATGTTTAGCAATCTCCGTGGTGTAGTGGTGAGACACTCGCCTGGCGTTCCGCGAGCGCTATGTCATGGGTTCGTATCCTGGCCGGGGAGGATTTACTGGGCGCAATTCCTTAACTGTAGCCTCTGTTTAACGCAACAGTAAAATGTGTACTTGGATGAAAAAACGATTCTTCGCGGCAGGGGATCGTATTCCAGGGACCTGCCCGAAACGCTACGCGTACTAGTGGCTGTACAAGAATGTAACAACTCTTGTATATATCTCAAAAAAAAAAAAAAAAAAAAAAAAAGTTTGCTCGGTTATGTTCACTAAATGTCACGTCGTCAGACATCATAACTCCCAGGCATTTTACCCATTGCTTGTCTATGAGTAGGTCTGATTGTGTCCTGTAACCTGTGTTTCGTTTAAGTTCCTCGTTTCCACAATACTTGAGTACCTGGAACTCGTCACCATTGAACATCATATTATTTTCAGTTGCCCATTCGAAAACCATATTTATATCCGCTTGTAGTCTTTGAGTGTCTTAGCACTATATCAGCACAGTAGCTTTAAGAAGCCATAAAGGGCTTCCCCCCAGAAATAGAAAATTTAGTCATAGGGGTAGGGTAGAGAGGAGGGAGAACTACCAAAACCTTCCAGAAGTGACACACAATATGGACATTCATTCATATTTGCAAACATTTAAGGTTTAAAGCCAAAGTCAAGAAATAAAGTTAAGTTCATAAATGGCCTCCTATTAGAGTCAAACTAATATTTAGGGCATTCACGGACACCCATACAAAAGATTACATGGATGGTGAAATCTGGATTCCAAATTATAATTTATATAGATGTGATAGAAAAACTAGGTCAAATGGAGGAGTAGGTCTGTATATTAAAGAAGACCTGGTATGCATAGAACTACTAAACTCAACTAATGAGGTGGTAGAGGTACTTGGAATTAAGGTAGAGAAACTAAACCTAATTATTATTCTAATATATAAACCGCCAGATACAACGGTTGAGGAATTCACAGAGCAGATGCACAAAATAGAGAACATACTTGATAACCTAGCAAACCCAGCTCCAGATATTATCTGCCTTGGAGATTTCAATTTACTGAGTCTAAGATGGAGAATGGCAAACACAAATATCATAGCAGGGAATGACCCGGGAAATAACCAACCACAGGTCAGAGAACTTTTGAGATTCTGTGACAAATTCTCGCTCAATCAACAGATTACAGAACCAACTAGGAACAAAAACACACTAGACTTGTTATTCACAAACAATGATGAACTAATCAGAGACATCACAATCTCAGATACTTCATACTCAGACCATAAGCTCATTGAAGTGCGAACTAGCATCAATAACGGTAGTAGATCTAAGAGACCCAAAAAGCGAGAAGGAATATTCAATCAATTCAATTTCAACAATAAGAGGATTGACTGGGAAAAAATAAATGTAGACCTTGCAACCATTCAATGGGAGACGGTCTTAAGCGACAAAACTCCCACACAGGGAATAGCTCAACTGACAGCTGAAGCTTACAAGGTCTGCTTGAAGCACGTACCTGTGAGGAGGGGCAGAAAGAGGACCACTCTAGAAAGAGAACACAGACGACTGTACAGGAGAAGGAAAAATATAACGGAAATGCTTCGGCAGACACAACTATCACAAGCAAGGAAAACAAGCCTGAGCAGGGAGATCGAAGAAATAGAACAAACGTTGAAGCGTCCATATGAGTCTGAGGAAATGGAATTGGAACAGAAAGCTATACAAGAGATAAGGAAAAATCCGAAATATTTTTTCACATACGCAAAATCAAAATCCAAAATCTCGACCAGTATTGGACCGTTAATTACAAATGAAGGTACGTACACAGAGGACAACAAAGAGCTTAGTGAAATTCTAAGAAGCCAGTATGAGGCTATGTTTAGCACACCAATAAACAACATGAAAGTTGATGACCCAGACAGCTTCTTTATGAATGACATTCAAGCTGCAGATAATATAACGGATATTACCACAAACTCGGAAGACTTTGAAAGAGAAATTGACAATATGCCTATGTACTCGGCTCCTGGGCCTGACTCATGGAATTCAATATTCATAAAGAAATGTAAAGTACCAGTAGCAAGAGCACTCAGCGTAATATGGAGAAAGAGCCTGGATACAGGGGAGATACCAGCAGCACTTAAATCTGCAGATATAGCTCCGTTGCACAAGGGGGGGGGGAGTAAAACCTTGGCAAAAAATTATAGGCCAGTTGCACTAACATCACACATAATAAAAGTGTTTGAAAGAGTGATTAGGAATCAAATTTCTAGTTTTATGGAAAACAATGATTTGCACAATCCAGGACAACATGGATTTAGAGCGGGAAGATCCTGTCTGTCACAGTTACTCAACCACTATGACAAAATCACAGAAGCCCTAGAAGAAAAGCAAAATGCAGATGTTGTATACACAGACTTTGCAAAGGCGTTCGACAAATGTGACCATGGGGTGATAGCTCACAAAATAAGGTCAATGGGAATAACTGGAAAAGTAGGACGCTGGGTACTCAATTTCTTGTCGAACAGAACACAAAGAGTAACAGTCAATCAGATAAAATCGAGTCCAAGCGATGTTAAAAGCTTTGTACCTCAAGGTACAGTCCTTGCACCGCTACTGTTCCTTATTCTCATATCTGATAATAGACAAAAAACACGTCACAGCTTCGAGTCGTCCTTTGCAGATGACACAAAAATCAGCATGAAAATTACCTCTGCTGAAGACATTGAAAAACTACAAGCAGATGTCAACAAAGTTTTCAATTGGGCAGCAGAAAATAACATGATGTTTAACAGTGATAAATTTCAGGTACTCAGGTATGGCAAAAATGAGGACCTGAAACATAATACAGGGTACAAAACACAATCGAACCTTCCCATAGTAGAAAAACAGCATGTCAAGGATTTGGGAATAATGACGTCCGACGATCTAACGTTTAGGGAGCATAACCAAGCAAATATCGCATCAGCCAGAAAAATAATCGGATGGATTACGAGAACTTTCAAATCCAGGGATCCCATCACAATGGTTGTACTCTTCAAGTCACTTGTGTTGTCCCGTCTCAAGGACTGCTCAGTACTCACTTCCCCCTTCAGAGCAGGAGAGATTGCTGAAATAGAGGGAATACAGAGAACATATACGGCACGCATAGACGAAATAAAACACCTAAATTATTGGGATCGTCTCAAAGCTCTCCAAATGTACTCTCTAGAAAGGAGACGAGAGAGATACCAAATAATATACACATGGAAAATACTGAAGGGTCAGGTCCCAAATCTACACAGTAAAATAAGAATGTACTGGAGTGAACGATATGGAAGAAAATGCAAGATTGAACCAGTGAAGAGCAGAGGTGCCATAGGCATAATCAGAGAACACTGTAAAACATCAGAGGTCCGCGGTTGTTCAACGTCCTCCCAGCAACTATAAGAAATATTGCCGGAACAACCGTGGACATCTTCAAGAGAAAACTGGATGGTTTTCCAAGAGAAGTTCCGGATCAGCCGGGCTGTGGTGGGTACGTGGCGCTGCGGGCCGCTCCAAGCAACAGCCTCGTGGACCAGACTCTCACAAGTCGAGCCTGGCCTCGGGCTGGGCTTGGGGAGTAGAAGAACTCCCAGAACCCCATCAACCAGGTATCATAATCAAAGAGGAGGTAATTTCCGGGTAATCCAGATCTGTTGACCAGACCACACACTAAAAGGTGAAGGGACGACGACGTTTCGGTCCCTCCTGGACCATTCTCAAGTCACAATCGACTTGAGAATGGTCCAGGAGGGACCGAAATGTCGTCGTCCCTTCACCTCCTAGTGTGTGGTCTGGTCAACATTCTTCAGCCACGTTATTGTGACTCCTTGGCTGCATCCAGATCTGGTTCGGAACGATGTAAAATGCATCTGTATTTAGATCAGAATGGAATTTCCATCTTCTAAAACATAAGATCAAGAGAGTGCAGAGTTTGCAAGAAAATTGTTGTCAGGAAGACAGAAACTAAGCTACGAGGACTGGGTAAAGAATACACCTCTCGAAGATGAATGAGAAGAAATAGCATCAACATACAAAATACTGAGTGACGGATATTCTTTTCCAGACGAGGAAAATGCAGTGCATGTGGTATGTCAAGGAATTAGTGAAATGTTGACCAAACCACACCGTATAAAGTGAAGGGACGACGACATTTTGGTCAGTCCTGGACCAGTCTCAAGTCGATTGTGGACTTGACAATGGTCCCGGACGGACCAAAACGTCGTCGTCCCTTCACTTTCTAGTGGGTGGTTTGGTCAACATATTTCATCCACGTTATTGTGACTCCTCGTCTGCAAGTAGTGAAATGAATTGTGAGCAGAAATTGTGGAAGCTAACATCTACTGTTTTAAAACCAAATCATAACGCTAGAAATCGGCGAAATAAATGTATCGGGTTAGAAGGTGGAGGCCAAGATCATCCCCCCAGCCCTTTACCAGGCATGATAGATAAATACTAGCATATAAACTCACAGGGACGTTAGAAAGAACTTGTTCAGTGTCAGAGTAGTTAACAGATGGAATGCATTAGGAAGTGATGTGGTGGAGGCTGACTCCATATACAGTTTCAAATGTAGATATAACAGAGCCCAATAGGCTCAGGAACCTGTACACCAGTTGATTGACAGTTGAGAGGCGGGACCAAAAGGACAAAGCTCAACCCCCCGCAAAGCACAACTAGTTGAATACAACTACGCGAGTACATGTAATATATATTAACCCTTAAACTGCGCATGGCGTATATATACGCCCTGAGTAACATGTCCCATGGTGTGCATGGCGTATATATACGCCATAGGGTGCCAGACCCGATTCAAATGGCCTGCGGCTACACGGGGTTCACAGTAGCTTCCTCAGGGCTCTTGTAAACAGATGCCAAAAAAAAAAAAAAAAAATCGTGGGCAATATTCTCAAGTGTGAGAGGCACAGTACTGTTGGAGCAACCACGGCCGGCGCACGCAGCATGAGCGAACAGCATTGATGTTCAGCTTGTGACCACAGCATCGCCAAAAAATGTCAAAATAAATATATAATTGTTATTATTTAGCGATGACAATATTACAGATGACCCATGACTGTGATATAAATAACCAGGGTTGTGATAATAGCAGGATTGTTGTAATAATTAGCGCTGTGAGAGGAGTGATGCTGAGAGACGGAGGGAGACAGCATCGTTTACTGACTGTGTGGCCACCTGTTATTGTTTGCATTCACCATACCAGGCCAGTGGTTCTCTATGGTGAACACAAATGTAGATACTTATATATAATGTGTGTATTAGTGTAATAACAGCAAAATGATTATGCTGGGAGGAGCCATATGGGTGACGGAGGTGACGTCGTCTGCATGATTTGTCTAGCTGTTTAGAGGGTGGCCACTATGCTCTTTGGGCGCACTACAAGCTTAGGTGTACAGTTACGGTGCATAAAACATGTAGATATTTATATATAATATGTGTATATAGGGTAATAACACTGCAAAAGGTATTGTTGGGGGAGAAAGTTTAGTGCGTGTGACCTTGAATGAGTGAGGGAGCCGCCAGCCGCCATCTGTGTATAGCGTCGACTCTAAGTGCCTGAACTAACTATATCAGCTTAGCTGTACAGTTGTGAACAAAATATACACATACTTATATATAACGTCTGTATATAGTGTAATAACACCACAACTGGTATTGTTGGGGGAGAAAGTTTAGTGCGTGTGTTGAGTGAGTGGCAGCGAGTGGCTGGCTGGTGTGTGGCGGTAACTCCTCGTTGCTTCTCGACTCTCAATACCAACTTAGTGGTTCGTTATGGTGACCAAAACATGCCAATACTTATATATAACCTGTGTATAGAGTGTAATAGCAGCAAAACTATTTGTTTATAGTTTTATAAACATAATAATTGAATCACTAATATGCACATCATACTTTTGAGTATAGCGATTATTAACCACTTTTATTATATAAATATATTACAATACACACTATTGAATAATATTACTGCAAAAAAACTAAGAAAAAATCAATCGGAGACATTGAAACAATTAGGTAATAATATCTTTGTGGCAACTCCCATCTGTCAACACGGGTGACGCTGACCGGGTCTGACGACCACTCTGTCAATGCCCACTTTTTGCCAGACTTCCTCGGTCAATTGCGCCCAAAATATGTCACCTACGATTTTTTTTTTTATTTTTTCCGTGCTCAGGGGACACAAATTAACATGTTTAGAAGACGAAAAAAAAATTTTGAATTTTTTTTCTTGCGCACAGGGGTGTAAATGTCCCAAGGACCCCTGAGCAGTGTAAGGGTTAAAGAACTACACAAATTACAAAATCCTTTATCAAAAACCGATATGGAAATCTTATATTTGTACCCGTAACCAGTTACAAGGAAATATACTTGCAAATCCACAAGGGCCGTGACGAGGGTTCGAACCTACGTCCGAGAGGATCCCAGACGCTGCCTTAATCGACTGAGCTACGACATGGTTAAGAGAACCCTCTCCACGGCCCTTGTGGCTTGGTGCATTTGATGCATCACGCTATTGTGATTTCTGTGTGTAATACTTGCAAAACAGCTGGAGGTTAAGCTTTTCTCAATAATGCTTGAATAGTATACACGTGGAAAACACTGGAGGGACAGGTCCCAAATCTGCACAGTAAAATAACAACGTACTGGAGTGAACGATATGGAAGAAAATGCAGAATAGAACCTGTGAGGAGCAGAGGTGCCATAGGCACAATCAAAGGTCCAGTGGCAGGGGTGCCATAGGCACAATCAGAGAACACTGTATAAACATCAGAGGTCCGCGGATGTTCAACGTCCTCCCAGCGAGCATCAGAAATATTGCCGGAACAACCGTGGACATCTTAAAGAGAAAACTAGATTGTTTTCTTCAAGGAGTGCCGGACCAACCGGGCTGTGGTGGGTATGTGGGCCTGTGGGCCGCTCCAAGCAACAGCCTGGTGGACCAAACTCTCACAAGTCAAGCCTGGCCTCGGGCCGGGACTTGGGCAGTAAAAGAACTCCCAGAACCCCATCAAGCAGGTACCAATCAGGCTTACGCTGTCTGTAGCCTGCAAGTTCATACACTATCATCATAACTCCAAATTATTTTCGGAGTAAACAAGTTTGAACTCAAAGGAGAGCTTCAAAAAAAATATAATTTATAATACTGTAATAAGAGAGAGAGATTACCTTTCTCCCATTAAATCCTTGCCATTCATCTCATAGACAGCATCATCTGCATCTCGATGATCATCAAATTCCTACAGGAAGAAAGACAAAAAGTTGTAAACAGTTATACAGTACAATATTCATTCAATAAACTATATGCGACAACCCAAATTTCCTTGCAATGAGAGATTCATTACAACCGGAGATGCCTCTGGGTTATCTGGGTTATCTTGAGGTGATTTCGGGGCTTAGCGTCCCCGCGGCCCGGTCCTCGACCAGGCCTCCTTTTTGTTACACATCCCAAGGAAGGAGCAGCCCGTAGCAGCTGTCTAACTCCCAGGTATGCCTATTCCCTGCTAGGGTGAACAGGACCATCAGGCTGACAAAAACTCTGCCCATTTGTTTCCGCCTCCGCCGGGGATCAAATCCGGAACCTTAGGACTACGAATCCTGAGCTCTGTCCACTCAGCTGTCAGCCCCCTCCAGGGAGACATTTGCATGATTTTATGTTTACACAATAAAAAAAAAGAGTCCCAACTGTTTCTTGTAATGTTGAGTCTGTCTAAGAAAATCATTAAGACGGTGCTATTCTTACTTTAATATTTCTCACGCTCCGTTACCCGTCCATGATTCCGAGGACCAACATCCGCACGGTGTGGTCTCTGTCCAGGGCCAGATTCACGAAGCATTTACGCAAGTACTTACGAACCTGGGGCCAGATTCACGAAGCAGTTACGCAAGTACTTACGAACCTGGGGCCAGATTCACGAAGCATTTACGCAAGCACTTATGCACCTGGGGCCAGATTCATGAAGCATTTACGCAAGTACTTACGAACCTGGGACCAGATTCACAAGTCAGTTATACAAGCACTTACGAACCTGTACATCTTTCCACAATCTTTGGCAGCTTTGTTTACAATTATTAAACAGTTAATGAGCTTCGAAGCACCAAGAGGCTGTTTATAACAATAACAACAGTTGATTGCAAGCATGAAAACTTGCCAAACTGTTTAATAAATGTAACCAAAGCCGTCAAAGATTGAGGAAAGATGTGAACACGTTCGTAGGTACTTGCGTAACTGCTTCGTGAATCTGGCCCCTAGGCCGTGGGGCTAATTTCACCGGGCAAAATTTTCCTTTAAACCTGACACATGATGGACAACTACCAAGAGAACCTGTCAGTAAACAGTTAAGCACATCTAGCACATTTCCCACAGCCTAGCCTCGAAACCTCGTTTTAAAAGGAAAACGGGCCACACATTTGTAAATGAAAACCTGGAGATCTCAAAAGGAAAACGAACCATAGAATGTGGGTTTTAAATACGCTTAATGGCTTTCCAGGCCCCCCCCCCCAACTGGTTCCTATCATGTTATATCCATATTGACTGGAGCCACATTAGGCAGTGTACTTCACTCACTGATATCATGGGAAAACGGGTTATCTTGAGATGATTTCGGGGCTTTAGTGTCCCCGCGGCCCGGTCCTCGACTAGGCCTCCACCCCCAGGAAGCAGCCCGTGCCAGCTGACTAACACCCAGGTACCTATTTTACTGCTAGGTAACAGGGGAGCATAGGGTGAAAGAAACTCTGCCCATTGTTTCTCGCCGGCGCCCGGGATCGAACCCGGGACCACAGGATCACAAGTCCAGTGTGCTGTCCGCTCGGCCAACCGGCTCCCAGCAGGGGGTGTGCCAGCTCACATATGATGTTTATTAGTGCAGTATATCGTAAACTCACCACCGTTTGTCCACGGCGGTGCGTGGACAAACGTGGTCAGACAAACACCTGACGAAGGCAACACAGCTGGCATTTTAGGGAGCCAGTCGGCCGAGCGGACAGCACGCTGGACTTGTGATCCTGTGGTCCCGGGTTCGATCCCGGGTGCCGGTGAGAAACAATGGGCAGAGTTTCTTTCACCCTATGCAACTATTACCTAGCAGTAAAATAGGTACCTGGGTGTTAGTCAGCTGTCACGGGCTGCTTCCTGGGGGTGGAGGCCTGGTCAAGAACCGGGCCGCGGGGACACTAATAAAGCTCCAAAATCATCTCAAGATAACCTCAAGGCAACGAATCCCTCACTGCAACATGTCATGATTGGTCCCCGTATAGTTCGATGAATTGATGTTACAGGGGCCTCGTAGCCTGGTGGATAGCGCGCAGGACTCGTAATTCTGTGGCGCGGGTTCGATTCCCGCACGAGGCAGAAACAAATGAGCAAAGTTTCTTTCGCCCTGAATGCCCCTGTTACCTAGCAGTAAAATAGGTACCTGGGTGTTAGTCAGCTGTCACGGGCTGCTTCCTGGGGGTGGAGGCCTGGTCGAGGACCGGGCCGCGGGGACACTGATAAAGCTCCAAAATCATCTCAAGATAACCTCAAGGCAACGAATCCCTCACTGCAATAAGTCACGATTGGTCCCCGTATAGTTCGATGAATTAATGTCGCACTCTATACGCAACAATATGAAAATATTTGACATCCCAAAACTACACATTTTTTACAAATTATGCAATGTTAATCAATTCCCCCCCCCCCTGGAGGGGGGGAAATTGATTAATTTCCTAAAATAAAATTACTATGAAAAATGACTGCAGGAGTTAGAAATGACAAACCTCGTAGGCAAAAGAAACAGAAGTGACATGATCGCCACATACAAAATTGCAACAGGAATGATACAAATTGGATATCAACAAGTTTTAGAGCAATCACAGTTTTGCTAAAACTTAAGGATTATGAATTTAAATGTGAACTCAGCAGAAAAAAAATCAGATATTTTGTTTGTTCACAAAACTATAACTAATCTTTATTAGGGGTTTGTTAAGAACTTACCACAAATGCAAAGCCATTTTTGATAACGATATCTCTGAGTCGTCCAAAGCCTCGGAAAAATCTTTCTAGGTCTCTTTCACCGACCCTATAGCTCAGGCCTCCGACATATACACGCGTCCCCACCATTCTGAAAGAAAAAAAAAAAAAGATATCCAAATTATACTTCATTACTGGCGCTAAAAGTGTGAAAATATATGATTCAAAACAATCCATTAAGAAAAATCAAGTATGCCATGGAAGAGGGACAGGACTTATCAGGGGGGAAAAGCGGCAAGCCATTATGGCTATATAGCACTGGGGGGTTATCTTGAGGTTATCTTGAGATGAACACCCAGGTACCTATTTTACTGCTAGGTAACAGGGGCATTCAGGGTGAAAGAAACTTTGCCCATTTGTTTCTGCCTCGTGCGGGAATCGAACCCGCGCGACAGAATTACGAGTCCTGCGCGCTATCCACCAGGCTACGAGGCCCCCCTGTGCTGGGGTCAGTGCTACATAGCCGTCCCGATCCTCTCGGACGTAGGTTCGAACCCTCGCCACGGCCCTTGGGGATTTGTTCACTGGGGGTCGGGATAAGGATTTGGGATGGGACGCGGGGAACACGTCCAACCTCTTGGACGGTCGGGGATCGAACGCCGCCGACCTGCTCGTAGCGAGACCGTCGCTCTACCGTCCAGGCCAAGTGGTCGGACCTGGTGACAGGTGGTACAGAACCAGCTGTAAGAGGGACAGGTGGTACAGAACCAGCTGTAAGACAGACAGGTGGTACAGAACCAGCTGTAAGACAGACAGGTGGTACAGAACCAGCTGTAAGACAGACAGGTGGTACAGAACCAGCTGTAAGACAGGTGGTACAGAACCAGCTGTAAGAGGGACAAGTGGTACAGAACCAACTGTAAGAGGGACAGGTGGTACAGAACCAGCTGTAAGAGGGACAAGTGGTACAGAACCTGGTGACAGGTGGTACAGAACCAGCTGTAAGACAGACAGGTGGTACAGAACCTGGTGACAGGTGGTACAGAACCAGCTGTAAGAGGGACAGGTGGTACAGAACCAGCTGTAAGACAGACAGGTGGTACAGAACCAGCTGTAAGACAGGTGGTACAGAACCAGCTGTAAGAGGGACAAGTGGTACAGAACCAGCTGTAAGAGGGACAGGTGGTACAGAACCAGCTGTAAGACAGGTGGTACAGAACCAGCTGTAAGAGGGACAGGTGGTACAGAACCAGCTGTAAGACAGGTGGTACAGAACCAGCTGTGAGAGGGACAAGTGGTACAGAACCAGCTGTAAGAGGGACAGGTGTTACAGAACCAGCTGTAAGACAGACAGGTGGTACAAAACCAGCTGTAAGACAGGTGGTACAGAACCAGCTGTAAGAGGGACAAGTGGTACAGAACCAGCTGTAAGAGAGACAGGTGGTACAGAACCAGCTGTAAGAGGGACAGGTGGTACAGAAGCAGCTGTAAGAGGGACAAGTGGTACAGAACCTGGTGACAGGTGGTACAGAACCAGCTGTAAGACAGACAGGTGTACAGAACCTGGTGACAGGTGGTACAGAACCAGCTGTAAGAGGGACAGGTGGTACAGAACCAGCTGTAAGACCGCCAGCTGGCTCAGCACCAGCTATAAGACCGCCAGCTGGCTCAGCACCAGCTATAAGACCGCCAGCTGGCTCAGCACCAGCTATAAGACCGCCAGCTGGCTCAGCACCAGCTATAAGACCGCCAGGTGGCTCAGCACCAGCTGGCTCAGCATCAGCTATAAGACAGCCAGCTGGCTCAGCACCAGCTGTAAGACCGCCAGCTGGCTCAGCACCAGCTGTAAGACCGCCAGCTGGCTCAGCACCAGCTATAAGACAGCCAGCTGGCTCAGCACCAGCTATAAGACAGCCAGCTGGCTCAGCACCAGCTATAAGACAGCCAGCTGGCTCAGCACCAGCTATAAGACAGCCAGCTGGCTCAGCACCAGCTATAAGACAGCCAGCTGGCTCAGCACCAGCTATAAGACAGCCAGCTGGCTCAGCACCAGCTATAAGACAGCCAGCTGGCTCAGCACCAGCTATAAGACAGCCAGCTGGCTCAGCACCAGCTATAAGACCGCCAGCTGGCTCAGCACCAGCTATAAGACAGCCAGCTGGCTCAGCACCAGCTATAAGACAGCCAGCTGGCTCAGCACCAGCTATAAGACAGCCAGCTGGCTCAGCACCAGCTATAAGACCGCCAGCTGGCTCAGCACCAGCTATAAGACCGCCAGCTGGCTCAGCACCAGCTATAAGACCGCCAGCTGGCTCAGCACCAGCTATAAGACAGCCAGCTGGCTCAGCACCAGCTATAAGACAGCCAGCTGGCTCAGCACCAGCTATAAGACCGCCAGCTGGCTCAGCACCAGCTATAAGACCGCCAGCTGGCTCAGCACCAGCTATAAGACCGCCAGCTGGCTCAGCACCAGCTATAAGACAGCCAGCTGGCTCAGCACCAGCTATAAGACAGCCAGCTGGCTCAGCACCAGCTATAAGACAGCCAGCTGGCTCAGCACCAGCTATAAGACAGCCAGCTGGCTCAGCACCAGCTATAAGACCGCCAGCTGGCTCAGCACCAGCTATAAGACAGCCAGCTGGCTCAGCACCAGCTATAAGACAGCCAGCTGGCTCAGCACCAGCTATAAGACCGCCAGCTGGCTCAGCACCAGCTATAAGACCGCCAGCTGGCTCAGCACCAGCTATAAGACCGCCAGCTGGCTCAGCACCAGCTATAAGAGCGATAATAATAACATAAGTGTGGCATAGCACTGTAATCCCCCCCTACCACCAGCTAAGCTGCCCCATGTAAACAATGCCCATTTCACCCCTCCCGGGCCTCCTACAGGGGCCAAACCCGTGCCCAGGGCCGCGCCCCGGGCCCCAAGCGGCCAAGCGGGTCTCGTTGCCTTACATGAGTGTGTAAAAGTCGCAATTTTGACCCGAAAATAGAAGATGTCGGGCGTCCGCCGCCGCCTGTGCTTGAGAGGTGGCTGGCTGCTGTAGACTCGTTTCCCGCTCGACTCGACCAATATACTATTATTTGGTTAAATCTGTCCTTATAAAGGTTAAAAAGCATGATTTTGAGATAAATTATGTTTTTGGCGATATATTACTGCCTGTCTGATAGATATAGGCCTGTATTTTTTAATATTTTAGGCTGGCTAGGCATTAGATTTAAATTTCCCGCCGGCAACTGAGCCTACACATGAGCTCGTTCCAAAATGATTTTTAATGATTTTGTGTGAAATATCGGCTTATATTCCTCCTAAATGACCAAATATAATATATAATAATTGATTATAGGAGTTTTAGCGGATATAAAGTGATATAGAGGCGTATTAGAGCCATAAAAGGGGGTAAAATAGCGAGCGAGTAGTAAGGAGGAGGGACCTCGCTCCAAAACGTTTTTTAACGATTTTGTCTAAAATATCACCCTAAATACCTGCTAAATGGCCAAACACAACTTAGAATATTTAATTATAAGTGTTGTAATGGCGATAAAGGGATATAAAAGCGTATTAAAGGCAGAAAAGGGGATAAGATAGGGAGCGAGATCCTCGGGTCAGGGGGGTTGACCGGGGGGGGGGTAATGGCGGCGGTTCATGACGATGAGGGAATAAAGATTTTGTGTCGTTTTCTCACCCCTGTGACCCGTGTGGAGCCTGTGGCGGCTTGCTGGTGGCTACCCCTGGGGTTATCCTCCCTGTGTAGTGGCTAGATAGCGGTGTGTAGCGGCGCGGGGGGCGGGAAATGGGTTTTGTGTGTAGGGGTGGGAAGAAGATTAGTGCTTTTAAGAGGAGAGAGATATTTGTGAGGTGCCTCATGTCTCACGCTCTCTGGGCCTCGTGTCTCATTCTCTGGGCCTCATGTCTCGCTCTCTGGGCCTCATGCTGTGGCTCTGTGGTGGTTGGGAGGGTCTTGGCTCATGGTTATTGGTGCTGCCTCATGAACACTCATTCTGGCCTCATTTACACTCGTGTTGCCTCATGATCTCTCATTCTGGCCTTATTTTCACCCTTGCTGCCTCATTCTGGCCTCATTTTCACCTTTGCTGCCTCATTCTGGCCTTATTTTCACCCTTGCTGCCTCATTCTGGCCTCATTTTCACCTTTGCTGCCTCATTCTGGCCTTATTTTCACCTTTGCTGCCTCATTCTGGCCTCACGGCTGGTGGCTGAGCGGACAGCACGCTGAACGCGTGATCCTGTGGCCCCGGGTTCGATCCCGGGCGCCGGCGAGAAACAATGGGGCAGAGTTTCTTTCACCCTAATGCCCCTGTTACCTAGCAGTAAATAGGTACCTGGGTGTTAGTCAGCTGTCACGGGCTGCTTCTTGGGGGTGGAGGCCTGGTCGAGGACCGGGCCGCGGGGACACTAAAGCCCCGAAATTATCTCAAGATAACCTAACCTAACCTAACCTTCATGAGGTTATCTTGAGATGATTTCGGGGCTTTAGTGTCCCCGCGGCCCGGTCCTCGACCAGGCCTCCACCCCCAGGAAGCAGCCCGTGACAGCTGACTAACTCCCAGGTACCTATTTTACTGCTAGGTAACAGGGGCATTAGGGTGAAAGAAACTCTGCCCCATTGTTTCTCGCCGGCGCCCGGGATCGAACCCGGGACCACAGGATCACAAGTCCAGCGTGCTGTCCGCTCGGCCGACCGGCTCCCCTAACCTAACCGACGCTTGGATCGTCGACTTGATTTGGCGTCACCTGCTCTTTATTTTTGTCAAATTTCTTTATAAAAAGATACTTCTTCAGATTAAAATTATGTTTTTTCGTGTTGTACATTTACCACCAACATTATAATGAGTAAATATATCATATTTATTCATTACTAACGTATTGCCAGGAAGCTTGTGAAGCTTGTGGTAATTAGACGGACCGCAACTGGGTGAATAATATTCTGGCTCTGTATGTGCCAGACTTATGTTTTCTTACATGTACCTCTTAACATTTTATAAATTTTGCTACAATTTACCTACTTAATATTATTTGTTAGATTAAGGACCTGCCCGAAACGCTGCGCGCACTAGTGGCTTTACAAGAATGTGAACACATCATGCTATGTACTCTCATACATGCAATGTAACTTCTTGTGTTTATGTAAATAGATAAATAAAGATTTGCCTCATATAATTACCTAAGTGTAGTTACAGGATGAGAGCTACGCTCGTGGTGTCCCGTCTTCCCAGCACTCTTTGTCATATAACGCATTGAAACTACTGACGGTCTTGGCCTCCACCACCTTTTCCCCTAACTTGTTCCAACCGTCTACCACTCTGTTTGCGAAAGTGAATTTTCTTATATTTCTTCGGCATCTGTGTTTAGCTAGTTTAAATCTATGACCTCTTGTTCTTGAAATTCCAGGTCTCAGGAAGTCTTCCCTGTCGATTTTATCAATTCCTGTTACTATTTTGTATGTAGTGATCATATCACCTCTTTTTCTTCTGTCTTCCAGTTTTGGCATATTTAATGCCTCTAACCTCTCCTCGTAGCTCTTGCCCTTTAGTTCTGGGAGCCACTTAGTAGCATGTCTTTGCACCTTTTCCAGTTTGTTGATGTGCTTCTTAAGATATGGGCACCACACAACCGCTGCATATTCTAGCTTTGGCCTAACAAAAGTCGTGAACAATTTCTTTAGTATATGTATTCACCTGGGGAGCCGGTCGGCCGAGCGGACAGCACGCGGGACTTGTGATCCTGTGGTCCTGGGTTCGATCCCAGGCGCCGGCGAGAAACACTGGGCAGAGTTTCTTTCATCCTATGCCCCTGTTACCTAGCAGTAAAATAGGTACCTGGGTGTTAGTCAGCTGTCACGGGCTGCTTCCTGGGGGTGGGGGCCTGGTCGAGGACCGGGCCGCGGGGACACTAAAGCCCCGAAATCATCTCAAGATAACCTAGTTGTGCTTAAGAGGGTTGAGCTTTGTTCTTTCGGCCCGCCTCTCAACTGTCAGTCAACTGTTACAAACTACTAATTTTTTTTCCCAGCACACACACACATCCCCAGGAAGCAGCCCGTGACAACTGACTAACTCCCAGGTACCCATTTACTGCTAGGTAACAGGGTCATTCACGGTGAAAGAAACTTTGCCCATTTGTTTCTGCCTGGTCCGGGAATCGAACCCAGGCCACAGAATTACGAGTCCTGCGCGCTGTCCACTCAGCTACCAGACCCCTATGTGCTTGCAATAGCCTTATGAAAGTTATCGGAAACCTCGCTGTTGCCAACAGCTCTTGTGAATCTTTAGCTCGGAAGCCACTGAGGGCTCCGCACAGAGTAGTGTTGCCTTACGTTCCATACTATTTTTATTCTTTGATTTGCATAAATTAAATTTTTATATGTATATTTATTGACAGCTAGTAGAAGCACCTCTACTTTTTCCTAATTAATGAAAAGAATTAAAAAATCAAAGAATTTTTTGCCCAAAACGCTATGCGTGCTAGTGGTTTTATGAGAATGTTAATTCAACTTATTTTCTATATTCTCTGTTAACCCCCAATGTAACTTCTTGTATATCAATAAATAAATAAATAAATCCTTACTAGGATATAGGTAATAGTTTATGTATGGCCAAAAAATTTCATATTTTAAATATTGTTTCTGCTTTTTTTTTTTTTTTTTTAGATTATTGAAATGGAGGATGTAGAGTTTTCCAAGCCACTGCACATTCAGCGGCTGGAACAGGCTTTGAAGCTCGATCCATTCCTTAACTATGTCGAGCACATTGTTAACCAACCAATCAGGTAATATTTGTATTTAATTTTTATTATAATAAGCCTTATGAACAATTTGTCATTGTTTTGAAGATAAAAATCTAAACAGCATTTTAATTTACTGTACATCACAGGAACCTTTTTCCATCACATATGAATATATTAAAAGGAACCAGCGTTGAATGTAATGAAACGCCATTTTCTGGGTGAGACCCGGGGGCTCCTCGGAGCTATGCCAGGCTGATGTACTTACCTAATTGCCTAATTGTGTTTGCGGGGGTTGAGCTCCAGCTCTTTGGTCCCGCCTCTCAACCGTCAATCAACAGGTGTACAGGTTCCTGAGCCTATTGGGCTCTTATCATATCTACACTTGAAGCTGTGAATGGAGTCAGCCTCCACCACATCACTTCCTAATGCATTCCATTTGTCTACTACTCTGACACTGAAAAAATTCTTTCTAACGTCTCTGTGGCTCATTTGGGCACTCAATTTCCACCTGTGTCCCGTAGTGGGTGTGCCCCTTGTGTTAAAAAGTCTATCTAAATGTGCATATATTTAAAAAGTAAAAATGAAGTTAAAAGTTAAAAAGCAAAAAAAGTAAAAATGTGCATATATTAGATCGTGATAACAGTCAATCGATGGAGTTCTAAGCCTACCGGGGACCACGAGCCAGAACCTGGCCCCCACCTCAGAAAGGCACGAGGAACAATGGCCTATAGATGCCACCATGTAGTTAGAAGCAGTCTATATCTGCCATCTACCAGGTCAGGCACCCAGAAAGGTAGTAATCCCAAAACAAACTACAGTTGGTTAAAAATTGCAAACAGAAAGCCGAACGTGCAAGCAAAACGCCCCAATCAGAAAACAAGCAAACAAGCCTGACGTCACCACAACTTACCCTGCTGAACAGATCCACAAGGGACGTGATGATTCGAAAATCCGCGGCCCTTGTGGATTTGTTCATTTGATACATCACGCTATTGTGATTCTGTGTGTAACTTCCCCTGCTGTCTGCGCAGGAGGCCCCAGACCTCCGCACCAGCTACCCAACCCCAGTTTAAAAGCTGGATATCAAAAACACTAAAAACCACTGACCGGAGGGAAAGAGGAATGCTGGGAAGCCTTTGGGTCTCACACAGAAAATGGCATTTAATTGCATTCAACGCTGGTCTTCTGTAGAAAGCCTCTTCGGCTCCACGGAGCTTTCTAATAAAAAATAAAGGAAAGAGGGACTTACCTGGGAGGCGGCTGCCACTCGCTCCTCAACTCGAAGTTGAGACAACTGGCTGCAACCTGTAACTCAAGACTACACACGCCCGAGAAGGGCCAGGAACATTAATGTGGTAGCGTGCGGCCAGGACCCTGTTCAATCTTCAAAAACCCCGTGCTTGAAAGTCAGCCCAGGACATATTACCAAAAACAGCAGCCAAAGCCGCGAACTTACAAACGTCATGGGCACGGGGATAGACCGCAGGCCGGCTGGATCGAATAATCCTGCAGACGATTTGGGAGACCTGCACCCTGGAAGAGGGAAGAAGGGAAAACCAAGTCAACCCAAAGTGCATTCCCTGCCACCGAGGCCGTGGCGCGCAAGTAAAGGCAAAGAGCCGCAACCGGCAAAGACCCCTATGTGCCTAAGACAAGGAGACAGAGCCACCTTTAAACTCACTCGAAGTGAGATGGCACTCAGGCATCCATTGGACCAATGAGCCCCAATGGGGGTTTCCAGGGCCCTTTATATACCTAGGCTGACTGCTAAGGGAAACCCAGGCAAGGTACTGAACTGCTAACCGTTTATCCCAGAACTACCAAACAAACAAACAAAATGTAATTACCTAAGTGTAATTACCTAAGTGTAGTTACAGGATGAGAGCTATGCTCGTGGAGACCCGTCTTCCCAGCACTCTTTGTCATATAACGCTTTGAAACTACTGACGGTCTTGGCCTCCACCACCACCTCACCTAACTTGTTCCAACCATCTACCACTCTGTTTGCGAAAGTGAATTTTCTTATATTTCTTCGGCATCTGTGTTTAGCTAGTTTAAATCTATGACCTCCTGTTCTTAAAGTTCCAGGTCTCAGGAAATCTTCCCTATCGATTTTATCAATTCCTGTTACTATTTTGTATGTAGTGATCATATCACCTCTTTTTCTTCTGTCTTCTAGTTTTGGCATACTGTATTTAATGCCTAACCTCTCCTCGTAGCTCTTGCCCTTTAGTTCTGGGAGCCACTTAGTAGCATGTCTTTGTACCTTTTCCAGTTTGTTGATGTGCTTCTTAAGATATGGGCACCACACAACTGCTGCATATTCTAGCTTTGGCCTAACAAAAGTCATTAACAATTTCTTTAGTATATCGCCATCCATGTATTTAAAAGCAATTCTGAAGTTAGAAAGCGTGGCATAGGCTCCTCGCACAATATTCTTTATGTGGTCCTCAGGTGATAGTTTTCTATCTAGAACCACCCTTAGATCTCTTTCTTTATCAGAATTCTTTAAAGATTTCTCACATAATATATAGGTTGAGTGGGGTCTATGTTCTCCTATTCCACATTCCATAACATGGCATTTATTAACATTAAATTCCATTTGCCAAGTGGTGCTCCATATATTTATTTTGTCCAGGTCATCTTGAAGGGCATGACAATCATCTAAGTTTCTTATCCTTCCTATTATCTTAGCATCATCAGCAAACATGTTCATATAATTCTGTATACCAACTGGTAGATCATTTATGTAGACAATAAACATCACTGGTGCAAGAACTGAACCTTGTGGTACTCCACTTGTGACATTTCTCCAGTCCGATACATTGCCTCTGATCACTGCCCCCATTTTTCTTTCAGTCAGGAAATTTTTCATCCATGTTAGAAGCTTACCTGTCACTCCTCCAATATTTTCCAGTTTCCAGAACAACGTCTTATGTGAACTCTGTCGAAAGCCTTTTTTAGGTCCAGATAGATGCAGTCAACCCAACCATCTCTTTCCTGTAATATCTCTGTTGCTCGATCATAGAAACTGAGTAAATTCGATACACAGGATCTTCCAGATCAAAAACCATACTGTCTGTCTGATATTATATAATTTCTCTCCAGGTGTCTCCATTTAGTTTTAATTATTTTTTCCAATATTTTGACTATTACACTTGTCAATGATACAGGTCTATAATTAAGGGGGTCTTCTCTGCTTCCACTTTTGTAGATTGGAACTATGTTAGCCTTTTTCCACACATCAGCTACAACTCCTGTAAACAGGGATGCCTGAAAAATCAGTTGAAGTGGAATGCTAAGCTCAAGTGCACATTCTCTCAGAACCCATGGTGAAACTCCATCTGGACCAACTGCTTTGTCCTTACCGAGCTCCTTGAGCATTTTTCCACTTCATCTCTAGACACCTCTATGTGCTCTATGTTGTTCTCTGGAATTCTTATTGTGTCTGGTTCCCTGAAGATTTAATTTTGTACAAACACACTTTGGAACTTTTCGTTTAATGTTTCACACATTTCCTTTTCATTTTCTGTAAATCTGTTTCCCATTTTCAACATCCGAATATTATCCTTTACCTGCAATTTGTTGTTTATGAATTTATAGAATAGACCTGGTTCTGTTTTACATTTGTCTGCAATCCCTTTTTCAAAATTTCTTTCTGCCTCTCTCCTCACTGCCGTGTAGTTGTTTCTCGCATCTTTGTATCGCTGGTATGTTTGGGGTTGGGCCTCTTCCTGTATTGATTCCATTTTGTGGCTTTTGGTCTCTGGCCCTCTCGCAATTTCTGTTGAACCAATCCTGTTTCCTAGTTCTGCATCTCTGTTTTGGTATAAATTTTTTTGTGCCTTTATCATATATTTCACAAAACTTGACATACATCTCATTCACTTCCTTGCCTAGCAACAAGTCTGTCCAATTATACTCACTAACAAATTTTCTAAGGTTGCCATAATGTCCTCTCCAAAAGTCAGGCTTTTCAATTGCATCAACCTTCTTATTTTCTTCCAGATTATAACGCATTGCATACTTTATTCCCAAAAAGACATGGTCACTTTTACCCAAGGGAGGAAGGTACTAAATGTCAAATATTTCTTCCTCCTTTCTGGTAAATATCAAATCTAGCATGGAGGGAATGTCCCCTTCCCTCATCCTCGTAGCTTGTTTAACATGTTGATACAAGAATGTTTCCAGGATGAGGACTCCAAATTTACAGGTCCAAAAATCTTCTCTTTTAGCTTCATATGCTTCCCAGTCTATGGATTTCAAGTTGAAGTCGTAGACTACCAACAGTCGTGATCTATCGTTATCCGCTCTCGCTATGATCTCTCTCATTGTTATAAGACCTTCTCGTTTACTATCTAGCTCCTCCTTTGACCATGTGCTGCTTGGCGGTGGACTATATGCATTTATGATCATTAGGTTATCATCCTCATGGCAGATCTCTAGTGCTATTATGTCAACTTCTTGTGGATTGGCAGTCATTATTTCGTTCACCTTTAGGTGTTCTTTCACCAGCACAGCAACGTCACCGCCTTTCCTAATTTTTCTGTCCCGTCTCCAAATTGAGTAGCCCCTTGGGAATATGACCTCGTTTAAAATAACATATTCAAGTTTTGTCTCCGTGAGTGCAACAATGTCTGGTGTCTGCAGCTGTATTACATCACTTAACTCCAGTATCTTCGATCTTACTCCATCTATGTTGGTGTATGCAATCTTCAGGAACTTGTTCCCCCTCTTCTTATTTTTCACTCCCCCTCTCTAATGATTTTGTTGGTTTGCCTTTATTTACCACTTTACTGGTCTGTCTACACTTATCACTTTGTAGAAAAAAAGAATTGATTTCTTCTTCATTCCTGCTCTCATTCAAACATTTTGCCTCGGCGAGGTTCAGTTTCAGTTTCTCCCTATCTTCTTTTGAAAGATGTTGAACCCTTGCGACGTGTGCAATCACGGGGACCTAGCGGAGGGCCACCAAAATCATACAAGAGGTCCTACAGACACACCAGGCTGACCCCCACCAGGCAAAACAAAACAAAAGAAAATAAACACCATGCAAAAGCCGGCCGCTATGTGTATTATAAGACAGCTCCACAGTACCTTGCGCCCCTGCCAGCAATGATGCTACTTCCTACTAAAGGCCAAACATGGGTAGGAAAAAAACCCAGCTGACCCCATGGGCAGGCAATCACCAAGCAGCAAAAGAACCTTGCGGAGGTAGCCCCCGAACAGTTTTTGGAAGGTAACCCCAAACTGCAAGGGCAGTACTTGCAGGGCACCTAGGGAAGGGAACCCTAGGTGCATGCAGCCCCAGTACTAGCACTTCTGGAATAACATCTGGCTTGTACACTACCATGCCACAGCACAACACAATAAGTCATAGAACTGCTCAAGGATTGGAGCCAGAGTCGATCGACTGCCACTTAACACAACAGCCTCGTAGCCTGGTGGACAGCGCGCAGGACTCGTAATTCTGTGGCGCGGGTTCGATTCCCGCACGAGGCAGAAACAAATGGGCAAAGTTTCTTTCACCCTGAATGCCCCTCTTACCTAGCAGTAAATAGGTACCTGGGAGTTAGTCAGCTGTCACGGGCTGCTTCCTGGGGGTGGAGGCCTGGTCGAGGACCGGGCCGCGGGGACACTAAAAAGCCCCGAAATCATCTCAAGATAACCTCAAGATAGCCTCAGAACTGGAGTTGGGTAGCCGGCGTGGGAGGTCTGGGCCCCTTTCCCTTCCCCCTCCCAGGGAGGCGGGGAAGCTGCACAGACAGTAGCGCGGCGGCTGTGGTGACGTCATGCTTGTTTGTTTTCTGATTGGAGAGTTCGGCTTTCAGTTTGCAATTTTTAACCATCTGTAGTTTGTTTTGGGATTACTACCTTTCTGGGTGCCTGACCTGGTAGATGGCAGATATAGACTGCTTCCAACTACATGGGGGTGTCTATAGGCCATTGCTCCTCGTGCCTCTCTGAGGGGGGCCAGGTTCTGGTGCGTGGTTCCTGATAGGCTTAGAACTCTATCGATTGACTGTTGCCACGATCTAATATATACACATCAGCCCGGTATAGCTCCGGGAAGCTGAAGGGGCTCTCCACAGAAAGAAGGTTAAAATTAAAATGAAAGTAAATTAAAGCAAGGAAGTCCAAAAGCAGCTCTGTGATGTTTCTTTACCTTTTCAGTATTTATAAATGCTAAATAAGAAAGAGTATAGTGATCACATGCAGGTGAGAGTACGTGAAAGAAAAGTGCTATACAGTATGTTGACCAGACCACACACTAGAAGTTGAAGGGACGACGACGTTTCAGTCCGTCCTGGACCATTCTCAAGTCGATTGTGAACGATTGTGAATGGACCATTCTCAGTCGACTTGAGAATGGTCCAGGACGGACCGAAACGTCGTCGTCCCTTCAACTTCTAGTGTGTGGTCTGGTCAACATACTTCAGCCACGTTATTGTGACTCATCGCCTGCTATACAGTATTGTATAAACAATGTAAGCTATTTGGACTTCTAGTTTATTGTTGAAGTTCATTAAAATTTGTTGTGGAGAATGTAACTGCTTAGGTTGCTACAATTTGCTGTGTGTGTACTTGACATGAATTTGTGGTACCTGCATGTTATTAATTTGGTAGTTGTAGGGTAGGGTTGCTATACCCCCACATGCAAGGTCTTGTATTAGTCATGTTAAATTAATCGTTATGCAACAAGTCGTTTGATATCTTATACAGTATTTAAATACTACTTCTGGGTATGAATAATTAAGTGCTGTTGACCAGACCACACACTAGAAGGTGAAGGGACGACGACGTTTCGGTCCGTCCGGGACCATTCTCAAGTCGATTCGACTTGAGAATGGTCCAGGACGGACCGAAACGTCGTCGTCCCTTCACCTTCTAGTGTGTGGTCTGGTCAACATACTTTAGCCACGTTATTGTGACTCATCGCCTGCAATTAAGTGCTGTAGCACAATGGGAATTAAATTTAAAACATTGTGCATTTCATTTATTATCATCTCTCTTCAGTGATTACGATACAGCATCAGAGTCAGAAGCTGAGGGAGGAATATCATTCAAAAATGGAATTCCCAAAACAAAGGAAGGTAAGTTTGCCTTGACAAATATTGTACCTTCTTCTTTTGGAATGCTAAAACTTTGATGACATGATCTTATATTCTAGATAAAAATTTAAAACCCCCAAAAATCTAAGCAGATTTGTTAAAAAGTTGCAAAAGCTGAAAATATGAAATAGATTTAGTTCTGCAATGTAATATTGCTTTGTCATCACCGCCATTATCATTACCCCTGAACACTAAACCACGCACCAGAAGATGAGGAAACGACGACGTTTCGGTTTCATCCTTGGACCATAAGCAAGTCGATTGTCAAGACAATCGACTTGATCCAGGATCCAGGACGGACCGAATGACCGACCGATCCTGGACGGATCTAGGACGGACTTGATAATGGTCCAGGATGGACCGAAACGTCCTCGTCTTCTCATCCTCTGGTGGGTAGTTTAGTCGTCATATCTTCAGCCACGTTACTGTGACTCATCATCTGCATCATTACCCCTCTTTCCTAGTTCAATTGGGTGGCTATCTTGAGGTTATCTTAAGATGATTTCGGGGCTTTAGTGTCCCCGCGGCCCGGTCCTCGACCAGGCCTCCACCCCCAGGAAGCAGCCCGTGACAGCTGACTAACACCCAGGTACCTAATTTACTGCTAGGTAACAGGGGCATAGGGTGAAAGAAACTCTGCCCATTGTTTCTCGCCGGCGCCTGGAATCGAACCCAGGACCACAGAATCACAAGTCCCGCGTGCTGTCCGCTCGGCCGACCGACTCTCCTGGGGAGACATCTAGTGAATAATACAGTGAAAGCAGGTTAAAATATCAAAAAATAAACTTTTAAGTAAAGATGGAAAGCTACATGTCTGAGAAAGTCAGTCCCTTAGGTAATATTCAGCTCTCCCATGGACATAAAACAGTACCAGCCTGGGTAGTGGGACCTTGTTACCAGCCTGGGGTAGTGGGACCTTGTTACCAGCCTGGGGTAGTGGGACTTTGTTACCAGCCTGGGTAGTGGGACCTTGTTACCAGCCTGGGGTAGTGGGACCTTGTTACCAGCCTGGGTAGTGGGACCATGTTACCAGCCTGGGTAGTGGGACCTTGTTACCAGCCTGGGTAGTGGGACCTTGTTACCAGCCTGGGGTAGTGGGACCTTGTTACCAGCCTGGGGTAGTGGGACCTTGTTACCAGCCTGGGTAGTGGGACCTTGTTACCAGCCTGGGGTAGTGGGACCTTGTTACCAGCCTGGGTAGTGGGACCTTGTTACCAGCCTGGGGTAGTGGGACCTTGTTACCAGCCTGGGGTAGTGGGACTTTGTTACCAGCCTGGGTAGTGGGACCTTGTTACCAGCCTGGGGTAGTGGGACCTTGTTACCAGCCTGGGTAGTGGGACCATGTTACCAGCCTGGGTAGTGGGACCTTGTTACCAGCCTGGGTAGTGGGACCTTGTTACCAGCCTGGGGTAGTGGGACCTTGTTACCAGCCTGGGTAGTGGGACCTTGTTACCAGCCTGGGTAGTGGGACCTTGTTACCAGCCTGGGGTAGTGGGACCTTGTTACCAGCCTGGGGTAGTGGGACCTTGTTACCAGCCTGGGGTAGTGGGACCTTGTTACCAGCCTGGGTAGTGGGACCATGTTACCAGCCTGGGATAGTGGGACCTTGTTACCAGCCTGGGGTAGTGGGACCTTGTTACCAGCCTGGGGTAGTGGGACCTTGTTACCAGCCTGGGGTAGTGGGACCTTGTTACCAGCCTGGGGTAGTGGGACCTTGTTACCAGCCTGGGTAGTGGGACCTTGTTACCAGCCTGGGGTAGTGGGACCTTGTTACCAACCTGGGGTAGTGGGACCTTGTTACCAGCCTGGGTAGTGGGACCATGTTACCAGCCTGGGTAGTGGGACCTTGTTACCAGCCTGGGTAGTGGGACCTTGTTACCAGCCTGGGGTAGTGGGACCTTGTTACCAGCCTGGGTAGTGGGACCTTGTTACCAGCCTGGGTAGTGGGACCTTGTTACCAGCCTGGGGTAGTGGGACCTTGTTACCAGCCTGGGGTAGTGGGACCTTGTTACCAGCCTGGGGTAGTGGGACCTTGTTACCAGCCTGGGTAGTGGGACCATGTTACCAGCCTGGGATAGTGGGACCTTGTTACCAGCCTGGGGTAGTGGGACCTTGTTACCAGCCTGGGGTAGTGGGACCTTGTTACCAGCCTGGGGTAGTGGGACCTTGTTACCAGCCTGGGGTAGTGGGACCTTGTTACCAGCCTGGGTAGTGGGACCTTGTTACCAGCCTGGGGTAGTGGGACCTTGTTACCAACCTGGGGTAGTGGGACCTTGTTACCAGCCTGGGTAGTGGGACCTTGTTACCAGCCTGGGTAGTGGGACCTTGTTACCAGCCTGGGGTAGTGGGACCTTGTTACCAGCCTGGGGTAGTGGGACCTTGTTACCAGCCTGGGGTAGTGGGACCTTGTTACCAGCCTGGGGTAGTGGGACCTTGTTACCAACCTGGGGTAGTGGGACCTTGTTACCAACCTGGGGTAGTGGGACCTTGTTACCAACCTGGGGTAGTGGGACCTTGGCCCTGACATAGTATGAATATTCCCAAGCAGTTTCCCGCTACATGTGACCTTTAGCAGTTGCAAATGTGATTCAATTTTCCATCTGATCTAGAATACACAACATTGTGTACATAAAGTTAGGTGGTGGTTCAAAGATAACACTGCTAGAGAGCAAGGAACGTATTTTGGAATGAATGATTCGCTAAAGGATCTCTGACCTGGACCTAAACGCTAAAGGACCTCCAAAGGATATCTGATCAACCAGGCTGTGACTCATACGTCAAGCTGCGAGCAGCCGCGTCCAACAGCTTGGTTGACCAGTCCAGCAACAAGGAGGCCTGGTTGACGACTGGGCCGCGGGGTCGCTGAGCCCCGAAATCACCTCAAAGTAACCTCAGGGTAAGGTAAAGCAAGCACACAGAACAGAACAGAATGGAACTGAAGCCAGTGCACACTAAGTTCCTACCCTGGAACCACACTGTAACAGAGCTCAATCCCGGAGTGCCTCACAAAACTAACTCCCGAGGATAGCATGGTACAATTGTGAAACATAAGGACAGCTGACCAATCCACACACTAGAAAATGAAGGGACGACAAGACAATCGACTTGAGAAGGGTCCAGGAAGGATCGAAACGTCGTCGTCCCTTCATTTTCTAGTGTGTGGATTGGTCAACATACTTCAGCCACGTTATTATGACTCATCGCCTGCATAAGGACAACGGAAGTCAGAATGCCCATTAGTGTATATGTAGCAAAATAATGCAGGTGGTTATCTTGAGATGATTTCGGGGCTTTAGTGTCCCCGCGGCCCGGTCCTCGACCAGGCCTCCACCCCCAGGAAGCAGCCCGTGACAGCTGACTAACACCCAAGTACCTATTTTACTGCTAGGTAACAGGGGCATAGGGTGAAAGAAACTCTGCCCATTGTTTCTCGCCGGCGCCTGGGATCGAACCCAGGCCCACAGGATCACAAGTCCAGCGTGCTGTCCGCTCGGCCGACCGGCTCCCCCGGTGGTATGTCAATCCCTGCGGAGAGTCAATGACTCTTGCCTCTCATTCACATACGCACAACTTCCATGACAATATATATATTTTCTTTGTGTGTTTAGGTTGTTATTAATTGCGTTGGTTATGTAATCAAGTTATCAGTACAAATAAGGAGTATATATATCTCAAGTAAAGTGCAGTTCTGTGGTTAAGATTTGGGAACATTAGCACAAAGAGATGTTAAATGCTGATAACCACATTCGTAAGATTTTTCAAGTTACTTTATCTCAAATGTAGAAAATTATATATATATATAATACCTGTACCAGGGAGCCGGTCGGCCGAGCGGACAGCACGCTGGACTTGTGATCCTGTGGTCCTGGGTTCGATCCCAGGCGCCGGCGAGAAACAATGGGCAGAATTTCTTTCACCCTATCCCCTGTTACCTAGCAGTAAAATAGGTACCTGGGTGTTAGTCAGCTGTCACGGGCTGCTTCCTGGGGGTGGAGGCCTGGTCGAGGACCGAGCCGCGGGGACACTAAAAAGCCCCAAATCATCTCAAGATAACCTCAAGATAACACTTTTGAATTTTTTCCAGAAATGAAGTAAGCTGACTTTTAAATCCGAAAATTAATGTTCTTATGTCTTCTTCTACACTTCTAGAACGTGAGAATGATAAGTCACACCTATACAACTTTAGTTTTATACGTCGTAAGCGTCAGTGGCTAAAGGACACACTCGTTACATCATCCTCGTCGTCTGAATCCGAAGATACAGATGGTGTGGGTTCAGGTTTTTCCGCAGCTTACGTGGAGAAGATGCTGTGGGAACATCGTCTTCGCAAACACCACCAGTCGCACTTCTACCAAAATGAGGAGGTGAGGCAATTTTACGCACAGAAATCACAATAGCGTGATGCGTCAAATGAACAAATCCACGAGGGCCGCGACGAGGCTTCGATTCGTTTGCCGTGATGTAGCTCAGTCGATTAAGGCGCGTGTGGGATCCTCTCGAACTTAGGTTCGAACCCTCATTACGGCCCCTGTGGATTTGTTCATGAGGCAATTTTGTTGAACTTCTGGGCACCATTCATAAATAGTACACGTACGTATAAATTGTCATCCACACTTGCATCTAGGATGCAAGTGTGGATGACAAATGACAATCCCGAATATTGCGTGGAAATAAAATTAATGCTTCGGCCTCACACTCGTGGGGTTCGCAGTTCGAGTTTCCTAGAGTCCAGGTAAATGGATAGTATACATATGTTTAGTGAGCATTACGGGTGACAAGGTGTGTGGTATAGGAACAGAGTAAGACGGAAGCTAATAGGCAAGAATAAGAGATACTGTATGTCATAAATAGAGTTTTAGCCATCAATTTAGTAGTCACTGCCTTCTGATGTTTAGAAGTAAATGACCAGTATTGATAGATAATTACTCATCTTTGGGTATCTTTGACAAGCTGCCAGCTAACCAATCCCCGTTGAGGCCACTAAAGATGGCGGCCCTTAGATAAATTCAGGTAAATTCAAGTACACTACAGTAACACCTCTTTTGTAAAGCAGGGGTATTCCTGAACTGGGAATGAATTTGCATAACTTGAATAAAACCTATGTTGAATGTAATGAAATACCAATTTCTCAGTGGCTTCATGAAACTACAGTACTATGCTGATATAATGCCAAACTACCAGGTGCCATCAGTCGTGAAGTTCTTTTAGGCTTACCATGGACCACGAGCCAGAACCTGGCCTTCTTTAGAGAGGTGCAGAGAGCAGTGGCACTCGTGATAAAATTTCTATGAATATATTCATGTCTGTCACCCCATCGGTGAGGACACCCAAAAAAAAATATAAGATGAAAGAGACCACTGCTAGTTAAAAATGAGACTCCAGCCTCACAACCTCCAAAAGAACTACCTCAACATTTTAAACTAATGATCGAAAATTCACGAAACTAGAGCAAGCACGTTCTTCCCACTTCTTTCCCTCATATTGGGGTAGGAGGGAGGCAGCCCAGGTCAACTGACTGCTCCACTCTCGGTTCTCTGATGATGGAAACACTCCCGACTTCCTGGGAAGGGAAGGTGTCAGGGAGCCACCAGGGCTCACTCAGAAATTGGCATTTCATTACATCAACGCTGTGTTTTCTCAGAGAAGCCCCTTGTTGTTCAGGGCTTCCCTGAACAACAAAGGGGTACATACCTACAGAGACGGAATGAAAGGGCACTTATCATGGAGAAGGGACCACCACAGGTATCACAATGAAGATAAGGCCATCGGCCACCATACACGACCCATGGCCACACAAGGTCGGCAAGGACCTGAAATATTAACAATATACCTGGGTGCCAGGACCCTGTTTGACTGCCAAAATCCTCACGCCCAAATATTGACCCACAAATATATTAGCGAAAACAACCGAGAGAGTGGTATACTTATAAACATCACTGGCACGAAGGTAGACCACAGGCTGGCTAGGCTTGATAACAGTGAGGACGACCTAATACTAACGAGCGCTGGAACAGGGAACTAGGGAATCCAAATCAAGCTATAATGAACCCACTGAAGCAGAAGCAGTGACATGAAGGAAGCGGTCAAGGCCACCACTAGATCCAGCTCACATGGTTATATCTTCAGGTTATCTTGAGATGATTTCGGGGCTTTTTAGTGTTCCCGCGGCCCAGTCCTTGACCAGGCCTCCACCCCTAGGAAGTGTTACCTATCGTACGTTACGGCTCGTGATCCTACAGCAGCCAAACTTTAATAAGTCTAGGGATACGACACAACTGCTGTTCTCAATAACGAATCACCAGTATAACCCCTTACTAGGTAATGAGCACAACAATAGAATCTTCATAGGACTGAAGAATAAAGACTAAGCATATGTATATAATTTATATTAAATAAATCTCAAAGGCAAACAGATGATTATATGGTCACAATATATCACATTAAAAATATCACTGTAACTTCCAGACATTAAATCAATACTAAGAATAATTATATGGCTAGAATAAAAGAATGACTTAACTCCAACAAGTGTTATCTCCCCGGTTTCTGCTCAGCTACTGAACTCTCGCTCTGTCGCCACCCACATTCTCACCTCCCGTCTGCCTCATCCCAGGATGAGGGATGGAAACTAAGGACTTTTTAATATTATAAACTAATTGAACAACCACTTGTTCTCAAAACACATAAGACTGCAAGTTACATATAATAGTTACTTACAAAATATATAAGTACAATGACACCTGTTTAATTACAGTATATAAAACATTTTCTAACTAAAATAAAGTGACATCTGGAACTCTCAAACTGAACAGGTCCAGCTTTCCCGTATCAATCAAGTAATAGACGTGTGCAGAGACAACCGCTCTCCTGTCCACTGACGCTGCCAAACCACACGACAATTTACCCAAAACACAATGTGTGTACATATACATGCAATGATAAAATAAAATAATATTTATTTTAAATTTATATACGTATTCTGCTAGGAGTACGTAACACTTCCACCTCCAAGAAAAAAATGCAATAGATTGAAGATCAATGGCATTTTTTCAAAGTAAAATGTATGACACTTGAGATTTATGGTATTAATTACACCAAACATGTATAAGTAATTAGAACACATCTCTGGACAAAAATGAAAACACTCCAAATATAGTCTTACAGGAAACTCAGGAATTTCAGTCTTATGACTATGTTCTACATATGTGTCACTGGAGTATGCAAATTTATCTCTCCAAGGTACTATCTCATTTATTTCACTTTGTTTTAGATCATATTTCACACTCCTATCTACATTATCATTAGTAGCATGAATAGAATTGTCAATAAAGGTAGCTGCTTTCACACAGTTATCATGGCAATTTTGCTTTTCATATGTTTCTACTATTTCTTCAAGATCAGTTTCATTTTTCCATGTGATTCCTTTTCCACATGGTGAATTTTCCCAAGACAGCCTCGATTTTCCATTACTCCCTTTTTCTGGAGCTGAACTGCTTAATTGAAGCAGGCTGTATGTTGAGTTGAGTTGGGACTTCTCCTGGGTATGCTCTGACACAGACATCTGCTCATCACTCTTGATCCTCTGTGGAACACATACTCTCGCCCAATGGATACTAAAATTAGAGAAAGTAGCATTAAACCTCACAATTATGCATAAAACTTTCCCATTCATAGAACCTTCCGAAACACAAGACACCGACTTATCAAACCTTTGACCTTCCAACCAAGAAATACAACCCAAGATAAGTGCAAAGACAACCTGATCGAACTGACTCAGATGATCCATAAGGAACACAGAAATCAATTGCCTCATAACTCTGTCATAACGATCAGTGAAAGAAAACAGGCATATGCCTAGGCACCATATCTCAATCATAACTCTCAAGACAAGTTCACACCCTCTGATGGTGAACTTGAACACAACACCCACATTCATCAACCGTCTAGTCTTCCAAGAGACTAAATAAAACATGCCGAAAACTTTACAACCTTCACCATCACTTCCCAAGTGATTTACATCTGATGACAACCAATCAACCAAGAGGTTTAAGGGTCTTAACATCTTGAAGATGAACAGCAGATTACCTGGAACACGCCCTAGGACAATCTGAAACCCTTCACAATGATTAACTCTAGGTAGGATAACCTTATCCTCCAACTTGAATTGCACACCTGGAGCTTCAAACATCTGCTCCCCAGTATGATTTAATCTTTCACCCACAATATGATTCTGAAAATCAACTCCAATATGACTCTGAAAGTCAACACCACACTTAAGTGGAACATACACTTTTATCACTCGTGCATCAAAATTAACTGGATCAGAATATAGAGACACTGCTCTAGCATAACTCACCACTTCCTCAGAACTGGATGCACAACCTACTTGAGTAAACTCTCTCTGCTCAACCACAAGGCTTAACAAAGATGTCCCACAGTCCATTACTTCACAAGAAAATGGCTCCTGCAGAATAAAAGTAGATTTCAACATCCTACACACACTCTGACTCAATGTACCCAATGAGAAATACTTACTCCACATAGAATAAGAATCACAACTCCTCAACTTAGATCCAAATGCTACTTTACCACTCTTAATGATTTTACCAAAATTTCCTCCCATGACTTCTGGAGCTGCTTGGAGTACTGTCTGCTCACAATCAACAATATCACTACCAAGCTGGGTCACATCCTCACAGACAACTGAAGAGGGAGGCTCAATGGGTCTCCATCTACTCAACAGAAGCTGATCCTCTGGCTGCTTTCCCACACTCTCCAAAACTGGATCTACAGTACAGACTGTCTCCTTGCTTCTCTCTGAAATCTTAGGGTCAGTTCTACTCAAAGCACATAAATGAAGGGAATCTGAAGCGAGCGGGCAAGTAACAGGTAGTTTGACCTCCTCCCCTATTATATCACCTTGACTAGGGTGAGGCGGGGCCTCTACAACGGACTTACTCTCGACAACTGATTCTAAACTTGGAGTGAGCGGGAATACTTCTGCCAACCCGACATCTTGTCCTAAACCATTCACTTGGCTGGAATACAGAGTCGTGGCTTTTAAGTTTCTCTCAACTCCGGGCACAACGTTCGTAGTGAGCGGGCAAGACAATGGTACATGGACATCCTTTCCCAATTTATTGGAATAAAGCAGAGTCATAGTATCAGGCTTACTCTCAACAACTAAATCGGCCACACAGGAATCTGGAACAACCACATCCCACTTCTCCACTGAAGGGGTACTGGTTACTGGAACAAATGCTTGAGTAACAACATCAGAACTGACAACTGGATTTATATTAGTACTGACATCAGCACAGGTAGAATGGACAAAACCATCTTCTACAACAGGTTCCTTCATAGAACTAACTTCAGCACAGGCAGAATAAACATGGTCTGCAACTGGCTGTTTACACAACCGGGGATCATTCTCACCCACAACATGGTTTATGGCCACATCATTACCCAATATAACATCCACACCTGGGATGGGCAACTGTGTACTAACACCCACAGTGCATAAACGTGGTGTAATGGTGGATCTGAAATTAATGTCTATTAGAGGTACAGTTTTACATCCTGCAACACTCTGAAGAACAACAAACTTTCCTGTCTCTCTCTTTTCAACAACAGAAAGAATACTGGATGAAATTATGGTTTGGGAAGCACCTGTATCACGAAGAATAACCACTGGCTTCCACTTTCCATTAATACACAAGACTTCACCTGAAGACATATATGGTGAATACTGTTTCACCCAATTGGGGTTTACAGTTACATGTTTATTAGTAAGTTTATTTTGCACACCTCTGCAATAAATGAGACCAGTTGGTCGTAACTCAGGGTGCAATATAAAACATGAATGAATTCCATGGCCTTTTCTCTTACAATGGGAACAGGACCTTACAGTGGACACACTGGTAGAACCAACTGTAGGTTTAGAAATAACCTTATTATTATTTGACATTCCTGACAAGGAAGTAGCAGGATTAGGTTTTGTAAGAGAAGAGCTCATGGGAGTAACTGGAGTACCAGGAGGAGACTTATACTGATAAGGAGTACGGTGAGCATTGAAATTTACTCTACGACTAGACTTAGGTGAAGTGGCCGTAAACGGGGCCTTAGTCAACAACTCATGCTCATCCGCGAGCTTTGACAGCTCATCAATATCTGTTACATTCTTTTGTTCTGCCATAAAAGTAGACAACTGGTCTGGAAGACAGGACAATACTTCTTCCATTATGAGAAGATTCTTTAGAGCATCAAAATCAGTGACTGCAAGTGACTTTAACCATCTGTTACAAAATTTCGTCTTCTGACGAGTAAAATCTGCTATTGTCTGATCACTTGTCCTCCTTAGGTTCCTGAACTTTTGCCTGTGTGCCTCTGGATTTAGTTGATAAGCATTTAAGATGCTTTTCTTTACAAAGTCATAATCAAAACTATGAGCGTCAGGTAAGGATGTGAAAACCTCCTGACTACGCCCCTTGAATTGAGACTGCATAATGGCTACCCACTGATCCCTTGGCCAGTTCATACTGATGGCAATTTTATTAAAATGTGCAAAGAAAACCTCAGGATCTTCCTCATTGAACTTGGGCAACTCTATATACTTATTCATCCTGATGGGATTATTATCACTATTTGTTGAAACATTACTAGTATTTCCATGCCCAGCTGCCATACGCTGTGTTTCAAGCCTTAAGTTAGTGTCAGCCATTTGTTGTTGAATCTCTAATTGCCTAGTTTGTTCCTCGGCTTGTTGCTTCTTTGTGGCTTCAAGTTGCAACTCAATTAAACCTCTCTGGTTTTGTGCCGCAATTTCTAAACGCCTAGTCTCTAGCTCCCTTTGCTGAGCTTCAGCCTCTAATATTTGCTGTTGCTGTTGAGCTTCAATCTCTCTTTGACGAGCTTCAGCCTCTAATATTTTCTGTTCTTTTTGAGCTTCAAGCTCTAATTGGCGAGCTTCTAACTCAAGACGCTTTAACGTCATCTGATCACTCGACTCCTCTCTTAACTCCTCTAGAATTTCTTCACCTAAATCCCCATTCTCAACAAAATGCGTCACAATGACTTTCAATATTTGGGCTTTAACCATTCTATTGCTGGCGGTCAAATCCAACTGATTTGCCATTTGTATTAACTCAGTCTTTTTAAGGTTCTGAATCCCTTCAAAGTCTGGGTGAGCCACCAACGCTGCAACTTTCTCCTCCATCGTTACTAACACTTGGCACTTAATTCACAAAATTAATTAACACAATGGCACTGCACTACACTTCACTGTAAAATTGTCACCACACTGAAAATTCGCTTGGCCTCACTGCACAAACAAAATATATAGGATGACTTACCTCAAAATCGTGAAACGTTGTTACTTGACACACAGGAAGGCTTGCTTGGCACATGGAATAGTTCTTAAGAAACACACAGAGACACTTGACACACTGGTACCTAGGAAGGCAAGGTTAGATTAGCATAGTTAAGTTAAAATGGGACAATATTTCCCGGCACAGGCCCCCATAACTCTTTGTTACCTATCGTACGTTACGGCTCGTGATCCTACAGCAGCCAAACTTTAATAAGTCTAGGGATACGACACAACTGCTGTTCTCAATAACGAATCACCAGTATAACCCCTTACTAGGTAATGAGCACAACAATAGAATCTTCATAGGACTGAAGAATAAAGACTAAGCATATGTATATAATTTATATTAAATAAATCTCAAAGGCAAACAGATGATTATATGGTCACAATATATCACATTAAAAAATATCACTGTAACTTCCAGACATTAAATCAATACTAAGAATAATTATATGGCTAGAATAAAAGAATGACTTAACTCCAACAAGTGTTATCTCCCCGGTTTCTGCTCAGCTACTGAACTCTCGCTCTGTCGCCACCCACATTCTCACCTCCCGTCTGCCTCATCCCAGGATGAGGGATGGAAACTAAGGACTTTTTAATATTATAAACTAATTGAACAACCACTTGTTCTCAAAACACATAAGACTGCAAGTTACATATAATAGTTACTTACAAAATATATAAGTACAATGACACCTGTTTAATTACAGTATATAAAACATTTTCTAACTAAAATAAAGTGACATCTGGAACTCTCAAACTGAACAGGTCCAGCTTTCCCGTATCAATCAAGTAATAGACGTGTGCAGAGACAACCGCTCTCCTGTCCACTGACGCTGCCAAACCACACGACAATTTACCCAAAGCACAATGTGTGTACATATACATGCAATGATAAAATAAAATAATATTTATTTTAAATTTATATACGTATTCTGCTAGGAGTACGTAACAGGAAGCAGCCCGTGACAGCTGACTAACACCCAGGTACCTATTTTATTCCTAGATAACAGGGGCATAGGGTGAAAGAAACTCTGCCTATTGTTTCTCGCCGGCGCCTGGGATCGAACCCAGGACCACAGGATCACAAGCCCAGCGTGCTGTCCGCTCGGCCGACCGGCTCCGACCGGTTGGGCCAACCAAGCCTCAACCACCAACGGACCAAAAGCCAACTGACTTATTCTTCACCAGAAAAGGCTCCAGCTGCAAACATACAAACTGGCCACCTTGATCAAAAGAACAAAAACCCAGGCATCGAAAGAGAGCATGAAGCTCACTTGAGTCCTTGAACTTGAGTCCTGGCTTTGTTGCTGTGGACTCTTCCCTTTCCCTTTCACAGTATATACTCAAATGCTCTAATCTTTCTAACAAACGTGACTTAACATAAGCTTTCCCCCTTCCATTTCTTTCTTTCTCTCTTCTCCCTTTTTCTGTTCATTGTCTTCTCCTACGCTCCCTTGCAATCCTCTTCTTTTTCCTATTACTATCTCCTTCGGTGGTTATAATAGGAGCTGCCTCGTATGGGCCAATAGGCCTGCTGCAGTTCTCATTACTACTATCCCCTACACCTGACTTTCCTCCTCAGCTCTCTCTTGCCTATTTAATGCCTGTCCCTACCTGTCCTCATCACAATCGACTTGAGAATGGTCCAGGACGGACCGAAACGTCGTCGTCCCTTCAATTTCTAGTGTGTGGTCTGGTCAACATGAAGCTCACCCATACAGCAACCTCAAGCAAGAGAGAAGTAAAAAACACCGCCTTACAAAAACAATTCTAGACCGAAGGGACACAATAAAACAAGCAGACGAAAGGAAGAAAAGAACACAGTTCAAAGACCAAGCGGGCTCGGGTGGTGCATGAACGGGCCAGAGGGAAAACAGTGTATGAGAAAGCTTGCGAAATCGGGGTGATGTAGTATCGACCCCAAACACAAGCTGGAGCCGTTCCGTAACGGCTTCATGGGCTTCAGGGGCTTCATGGAGCCTCCAGGGGCTCACCCAGAAACTGGCGTTTCATTACATACAGTGCTTTTTCCTCATACAGTTCCAAGATGTGATTAGGAAAAGTTATGAAGTTAAGAATAAGAATGTTGGTTGACGCAAGTAATCTTGGCGCAAGATTACAAGTGAATCTCAATGACACACAGGACGAATTCAAGGAATGTTTTGTGAGCACTTTAGCAGCTGTGCAGCTTCACTTTAGCAGCTGTGCAGCTTCACTTGAGCAGCTGTGCAGCTTCACTTGAGCAGCTGTGCAGCTTCACTTGAGCAGCTGTGCAGCTTCACTTGAGCAGCTGTGCAGCTTCACTTCAGCAGCTGTGCAGCTTCACTTCAGCAGCTGTGCAGCTTCACTTGAGCAGCTGTGCAGCTTCACTTCAGCAGCTGTGCAGCTTCACTTGAGCAGCTGTGCAGCTTCACTTCAGCAGCTCTTGCCTCACTTATGGACATAACAATAATTTTGTTTCACTTTTTTTCCTGCTCGATACTGTATTGTATTTATATTTTGTGATTCGTAAGTCTTAATAATGTATCAGTTTTGTATTAGGATACAAAATTGAGTTTGTATTTGGTTTCTTTAAACCCATGAAATTAGCTGATGACAAATTTATAACTTAATGAATTTTTATTATTTTTGCTTTTTTCCTCCATACCTCGAGATGGTTTCGGGGCTTAGCATCTCCACGGCCCGGTCCCTGACCAGGCCCCTCAGTTTGACATGATAAGTTTTATTTCTAAAATTGGATTGTTGTGTTTCAGAATCGTGGGTATCTGTATTACAGCGCCGGCTTACTGTCTCGAGTTGACAGATATCCCGACCATCAACGATTTATGGCAGGATCCAGAAGAAAGAAAAATAAGGAGCGAAAAGAAAAGGAAAAACTGAGAAAGATTAAGAAGGAAGAAGATGATGAAGATTTAGATCCTGAGGTGATAACATTGTCAAGTTATGTCAAGCTTATAATAGATTATATACTGTGTTCATTAGCAATATTGCAGTCATTCTCTGGAGACAATATAGTAATGCCATATTAACAATTTTTTGTGTCCAACCACTTGGACTGGATGACAGAGTGATGGTCTCGCTTCTTGCAGGTCGGCGTTCAATCCCCGACTGTCAAAGTGATTGGGCACCATTCTTTTCCTCTGTTTTATCTCAAATCTATATCCCATATATCCCTTACAAGGGCTATATAGTCGTGATGGCTTAGCGCATACTCTTCATACCTTACCTTAACCCTCTTGCTGTGGACTTCAATTTGTGTTAAATGTTGGCATATAAAATGTTATGATTTTTGTGTCGTGTCTTCAGCAACTTGAGGGTACTGTATATGTTTTACTTTTAGTAGATTCTATATTTTGGATTTATATTTATTCTCAATTTTACTTTGCTAGTTGATTATTGGTTGATGGTACATTTATTTAATGGAATTATCATTTTAGTGTGCTTTCTTTTATACATAGTATCAGTGTCTACTGAATATAATACCCAGTCCATCTTTTCCACGCCAAGTACCCAATCTGTCTTTCTCAGAACTAATGTGCAGAACACCTTTATGAAGGAACACTCCTCTTTGGGCTTTTCAGGGTTCAGTTCCTTGGCACTTTTCGACACCCTTGCTTGATGTTTACACAGATGCCTCGGCTCGGGGTTGGGGCTTTATGACTAATGTTCGCCAAACTGGCCAGGGTCGTTGGTCTCTCAGCACAGAGTAGGAGTTTGTGGCTGTGTGCCATTTGTTGTGGAGGGTTTGGATTCCTCCAGGCTCCGTGCACCAGTTCCATTCGGACTGTTCCCTCTGTCGTTTGTCTCGCCTGGTGGTTCACTTCGGTCCCTGCCTGTTTTGGAGTCAGACAGTTTGGGTAAATTCATCTGGGTTCTTGGGGTTTGGCTGTCCTTGCCATTCACGTCCAGTGAGTGTTCAACATCTTCACAGATGGTCTGTATTAGCTCCTTCCCATTTCCACCGAGTGAACCGTCAGTGCCGCCTCTTTTCTGTGGCTTTGTGAGACGTTTGGGTGCCATGACTCGGACCTCTTTGAGTCTGCGTGATCTTGGTACCATCCTTTATAAGAGGCACTGTTCCCCAATTATGAGGCCCTTGCTGTGGATGCCTTTCTGTTGGATGGGTAGAGGGTAGGGTTGTACCTCTTGGCCCCCAGTCTGGCTGTAGCTCGAGGTCCTGACCTGGTGGGAGTTCTACCGAGGGATGGTGATCTTTTTTGGCTTCTTTATGGCCAGCTCAGTCTTAGTGTCAGGCACTGTTGCTCGGTGTCCGAACCCAGGCATTTTTCCGCAGCTCTTCCTCTTCAGAGGGTCGGCCCAGTGACGTACTACACTGGTTTGACCACCTCCTCCTTTCGCATCTGGTATTTTTCACACGTGTTTATTGTGATCTCTTTTGTGAGCCGGTGACTTCTTTCATGGCGTCCCGCCTACATTCCTCCTCTCGGGAGACAATATGAGCTTTCTTGGCACTCTTTTTGCAACTTGCTTTTGCTTTGTCATTGTACTTCTGTTTCTGAGTGTGTTGTGCTCTCCATTCTTTCTGCTCAATACCCTCCCAGCAAGCATTAGAAATATTGCCGGTACAATGGTGGAAGTCTTCGAGAATCATTTAAACAAGTTCTTGCAACTAGTACCAGGCCAATCAGGGTGTAGTGTTTACTAGTTGTGTTTACTAGTTGTGTTTTTACGGGGGTTGAGCTTTGCTCTTTCAGCCCGCCTCTCAACTGTCAATCAACTGTTTACTAACTATTTTTTTTTTTTCCACACCACACACACACACACCCCAGGAAGCAGCCCGTGACAGCTGACTAACTCCCAGGTACCTATTTACTGCTAGGTAACAGGGGCATTCAGGGTGAAAGAAACTTTGCCCATTTGTTTCTGCCTCGTGCGGGAATCGAACCCGCGCCACAGAATTACGAGTCCTGCGCGCTATCCACCAGGCTACGAGGCCCCTAAGGTGGACATGTAGTGGACATGTGGGCCTGCTGGCCACTAGAAGCAACAGCCTGATGGACTAAGTTATCACACAAGTCGAGCCTAGCCTCAGGCTGGGCTTGGGGGAGTAAAAGAACTACCGGAACCCTCTCCAGGTATGCTGCTTCTCGGTTTCTGAGAGGTTGTTCTGAGGCTGAGCCTAGCCTCAGGCTGGGCTTGGGGGAGTAGAAGAACTACCGGAACCCTCTCCGGGTATGCTGCTTCTCGGTTTCTGAGAGGTTGTTCTGAGGCTGAGCCTAGCCTCAGGCTGGGCTTGGAGGAGTAGAAGAACTACTGGAACCCTCTCCAGGTATGCTGCTTCTCGGTTTCTGAGAGGTTGTTCTATCCTTTCTTGCCTTTACCCTGCTAGGTGTCTTCTGCCGTATGCTGTCGCCTCATTTATTCTTGAGTCGTTGGTGGGGGCCACTCCTGCTTGCATTCCGAGTTGTTTCCTCTTCGGCCCCATTTCACATGCTTTCTCTCACTTTGTTTCACCTCTGGCCTACTCCTGTGTCACCTAAGCCGGCCAGGTCTCTTGACCAAGTTTCTTCTTTTCTTTAGTCTCCCTCTGTTCCAGTGGCCCCATTGGTCCTCATTTATTTTGGCTGGCGTTCTTTTGCTTCCTCTGGCTTTCGGTTGCCAGGCATGGATGCTTCTTGGGCACCTTTCTTGAGGTTATCTTGATAATTTCAGGGCTTTTAGTGTCCCCGCGGCCCGGTCCTCGACCAGGCCTCCACTCCCAGGAAGCAGCCCGTGACAGCTGACTAACACCCAGGTACCTATTTACTGCTAGGTACCAGGGGCATTCAGGGTGAAAGAAACTTTGCCCATTTGTTTCTGCCTCGTGAGGGAATCGAACCCGCGCCACAGAATCACGAGTCCTGCGCGCTATCCACCAGGCTACGAGGCACCTTTGGTGTGGGGGCTTTTATAGTTTTGGTCTTTGTGGGTACCTTACTGGGTTGCTGCCAGTTCTTTCTTTTCTGGTTGGGAATGAGTAGGTTGCCCTCTGGTGGTGGTGGTTTTGCTGAGGGTGTATCGTGTGCAGTGTCGGTGGCGGCTTTGTGCCACCAGTTTTGTTTCGGTGCCTGACAGCTGGGAGGACAATGCTTCGGATTCGTAGTCCTGAGGTTCCGGGTTCGATTCCTGGTGGAGGTGGAGACAAATGGCTAAAATGTTTCTTTCACCCTGATGCTCCTGCTACTTAGCAGTAAATAGGTACCTGGGAGATAGACAGCTGCTACGGGCTGCTTCCTGGGGGTGGAGGCCTGGTCGAGGACCAGGCCGCGGGGACACTAAGCCCCGAAGTCATCTCAAGATGACCTCGAGATAACCTCGGTGGTCTCTTTGTGGTTCACGCTAGTTTCCCCGGTTCTCTGTTCCAGGGCTTGTGTTTCTCTGATCGCATGCAGTGTCTTCTCGTCTAGCCAGTCCATGGCCTACCCTTGTGCCCTTGATGAGCTTCCGTAAGTTGACCAGACCACACTAGAAGGTGAAGGGACGACGACGTTTCGGTCCGTCCTGGACGGACTGAAACGTCGTCGTCCCCTCACCTTCTAGTATGTGGTCTGGTCAACATACTTTAGCCACATTATTGTGACTCATTGCCTGCAGCTTCTGTAAGTCATGATGTGCGCTCCGTAGGTGTGCGCTAGTTTCAAAAATTTTTGATAGTTTGTTTATATTGATGAGGAACTTCTTATGCCAGTTTTGAGGCTGCAGTCTCGTTCTGACCATGCAGTGGTCTGTTTTGTTTCACTGGCTTCATGAGTTCTTTCCCCTGGTGGTGGCAGACATAAATAACTTTAAATGTAAGGTGTTCGTAGGGCCACCACTCCCTGCGCCTCTCTGAGGGGCAGGGAGTGGCTTCGTGAATCTGGCCCCCTGGCCAGATTCACGAAACGGTTACGCAAGTATTTACGAACGTGTACATCTTTTCTCAATCTTTGGCAGGTTTGTTTACAATTATTAGACAGTTAATGAGCTCTCAAGCACCAGGAGGCTGTTTATAACAATAACAACAGTTGATTGGCAAGTTTTCATGCTTGTAAACTGTTTAATAAATGTAAACAAAGCCGTCAAAGATTGAGAAAAGAAGTACATGTTCGTAAGTGCTTGCGTAACTGCTTCGGGAATCTAGCCCCAGGTTCTGACTCGTTGTTCCCGGTAGGCCAATAAAAACTTGGCAACTGATGGCACCTAGTAGTAGGGCACTGAAACTGTGTAATAGCTTTAGGGAGCCACCGGGCCTCACCCAGAAATTGGTGTTTCATTACATTCAACGCTGGTTTTTTTAATATAGTATTCATTCATCTTAACAATATTCAATAGCCTCGATCTCATCTTTTAAATATAAATTGTGGAAATGGTTGGTTTAAAGAACCCAAGACTATTATAAAATCCTTATATACATTATAAATCATTGTATATTATATATTGTCATAATATGCTTTATACTTAATTATATTTGTTTCTCAATCTACCAGAGTCCATTGGCCCAAAATGAAGACAGTCTGCACAGTTTTCCGGATGATACATCTGATGACCTGACAGTTCCAGTCAAGGGTCGAGGCCGAGGCAGCCGAAAAGATCGAAAACCCAAAAAATTAGATGCTCAGGTAAAATTACTCATAGTCTACTCGAACATGTTTCTGAGCTATAGCAATGGGGTCTGCCAAGCTTTAAGGAATCACATTTGGCCTCGGAGAACTACTCAAACCTTCCAAGAGGAAGGACCAGGGGCCAGATTCGTGAAGCAGTTACGCAAACACTTACAAACCTGAACATCTTTCCTCAGTCTTTGGCGGCTTTGTTTACAATTATTAAACAGTTAATGAGCTCCGAAGCACCAGGAGGCTGTTTATAACAATAACAACAGTTGATTAGGAAGTTTTCATGCTTGTAAACTGTTTAATAAATGTAACCAAAGCCATCAAAGATTGAGGAAAGATGTACACGTTCGTAAGTATTTGTGTAACTGCTTTGTGAATCTGGCTCCAGAATTTGGCTACTTCAATGAGATGAAGATTAACACAAATGAAGTTTAACCCAAAACTGAGTAAAACTCTGCCAGAATGCATAGATGCCTAAAAGCGAGTAACTACCTAAGCAAATTAGTAACAATGAGCAAAATAAGGCAAACAGTTGTAACACAATCGACTTGAGAATGGTCCAGGACGGACCGAAACATCGTAGTCCCTTCACTTTCTAGTGTGTGGTTTGGCCAACATATTTCAGCCACGTTATTGTGACCCCTCGTCTGCAAATAGTTGTAGCTGTGCTGATGAGGACGAAACGTCATCGTCCCTTCACTTTCTAGTGTGTGGTTTGGTCAACAGTTGTTGCTGTGTTGTAAAGATGCCAGGGTCACCACTACCAGATGGCAGCCCAAGTCACCCTAGGGTGTGAGAAGTGTTAGTTATGAGGTGTATGCTTAAGTGACTATGGTGCTTGTCTGCCCCCCCATCCCCCCAGTGTAAATGGGGGCCCTGCACTTTAGCCAAGGGCGCACTTGGGTTTTGTAGGGGATTTTTCTTGTGTGCGTGTAATTTCCTAAGTGTAGTTACAGGGCGAGAGCTACGCTTGTGGTGTCCCGTCTTCCCAGTACTCTTTGTCGTATTACTTGACTTGTTCCAACCGTCTTCCGCTCTGTTTGCAAAAGAAAACTTTCTAAAAAAAATTTGCACCTTTGATTCCTTAGCTTAAATCTGTGTCCTCTTGTTCGTGAAGTTGCTGATATCAGGAATTCCTCTCTGCAAATTTGGTCAATTCCTGTTAGTATTTGTAAGTGGTGATCATTTCACCTCATTTTCTTCTCTTGTAGTTTTGGTATGTTTAATTCCTCTAGTCTCTCCTTGTAATTCTTGTTTTTCAGTTCTGTAAGCCATTTTGTAGCATGCCTTTACACCTTTTCCAGTTTATTTATGTGTTTCTTGAGATACGGGCACCATACAACTGCTGCAAATTCCAATTTTGGTCTCACAAAAGTCATGAAATTGAAATTGAATTGAAATGAAATTGAAATAAGTTTATTGAGGTAAAATACACACAAAGGGATGAGGTAGCTCAAGCTATTCTCACCCCGTTCAGTACATCGTGTTAATACATACATCGACACACATCACAAACAATAAACATATTACCAAACATTCTGAGAGGTAAACATATACATTTCCTCCTTTACACAAGCAGTATGGTATCAGACGTACCAAAAGTCATGGACAGTTTGTTTAGTATTTCACCATCCTGAAGGTTGGAAAGCGATGTTTACGCTCCTCTTACAGTGCTCTTTATGCTCCTTTGGTGACAGTTTACTATCCAAAACCACCCCTAGTGGTGAGGGGCCTCGTAGCCTGGTGGATAGCGCGCAGGACTCGTAATTCTGTGGCGCGGGTTCGATTCCCGCACGAGGCAGAAACAAATGGGCAAAGTTTCTTTCACCCTGAATGCACCTGTTACCTAGCAGTAAATACGTACCTGGGTGTTAGTCAGCTGTCACGGGCTGCTTCCTGGGGGTGGAGGCCTGGTCGAGGACCGGGCCGCGGGGACACTAAAGCCCCGAAATCATCTCAAGATAACCTCCAGATAGGTCTCATTCTTTATTAGGGTTCTTCAATTCCTCTCCACATACAGTAGCTTGTAAATTGTCTGTGGGGGTCTATTTTCTCCAATTCCACATTCCTCGTGGCATTTATTCTCATTGAATTTTATTTATCACTTGATGCTCCAAGCACTTATTATATCTAGATCAGTTTGTAGGGCATGACGATCGTCTGCGTCTCCTATGTTCCCCAGTAGCATCACCCACAAACATGTTCATACAATTCTGTATTCCTTCTGGGAGGTCGTTTATGTAGACGATGAACATTACTGGTGCAAGAATTGAATCCTGTGGTACTTCTGTGGTACCCTGTGACAAAGCATCCACTATTAACACTCACCCAGTCAGATACATTGACTCTGATTACTGTCCTCATCTGTCTGTCAATTAGAAACATTTTCATCCATGTCAGAAGTCTTCCTGTCACCCCCTCCGGTATGTTCGTTTCCAGAATAACCTCTTGTGTGGGACTCTGTCAAAAGCCTTTTTTAGTTCCAGATAGACACAATTCACCCAACCTTCTCTCTCCTGTAGAATCTCTGTGGTTCTACCCAGAAGATCAAATCTAAGAAGATTTGTTACACAGAATCTTCCTGTTCGAAAACCATACTGTCTGTCCATTATTATGTCATTATTCTCCGGGTGTTCGAGCCATTGGGCTTTAACTATTTTTTTAAAATGTTTTGAGTACCACGCTTGTTAATGATGTGGGTCTATAATTTAGAGGTTCTTCTCGGCTACCATTTTTATAGATTGGAACTATGTTTGCCTTTTTCCATATATCTGCTAAGATTCTTGTGCGCAAGGATGTCTGGAATATCTATTGGAGTGGAATGCTCAGTTCAGTTGCACATTCTCGCAGCACCCAAGGTGAAATTCCATCAGGTCCAACTGCTTTATTGCTTCCTAGCCCCATGAGTAATTTTTTCACTTCGTCTTGAGATACTTCTATGTATTCTATGGTGTGCTTGGGAAGTGGCATGGGGTTCGGCTCTTTGAAATCCTCATCTCGCAATTTCTGTTGAACCAATCCTGCTTTCTGGTTTTGTATCTCTGTTTTGGTATGAATGTTTGTGTGCCTTCATCATATATGTCAAAATTTGGCAAACATCTCATTTACTTCCTTGCCTAGCATCAAGTCTGGCCAATTAATTTCACCGATGAATTTTCCAAGTTTCCCACAGTGTCCTCTCTTGAAATCGAGTTTATCAACTGTTTCATGCACCCATTCTCTTCTAGATTGTATCGCAAAGCATATTTAATTTCCAACAGGATATGATCACTCTTTCTCGAGGGAGGAAGGTACTGGATGTCAAATATCTCCTCTTCTTTCCTGGTGAATATTAGATCCAGTATTGACGGAACATTTCTTCCCTCATTCTATAATCAAGTGCGATTATATTTATGGTGCTGAGGAAGTGTGATTATGCCTACGAGATACTAATAATGCCTTGAGCATCACGGTAACAATTTGTACTTCCCTATTAAATATAATAGCTTTGATAGTCATGATAGCTGGCAGAGTATTTTGTATTGTTATATATATATATAATTTGTGAGTGGTAGAGTGGGAAAGTGAATATTACAAGTTTATCTTTGTGCAGGCGACGAGTCACAATAACGTGGCTAAAGTATGTTGACCAGACCACACACTAGAAGGTGAAGGGACGACGACGTTTCGGTCCGTCCTGGACCATTCTCAAGTCGATCGACTTGGTCTGGTCAACAAGTTTTTCTTATGTGTCCTCTCATTTCAGGCACTTACCATCCGAAGACACAAGCTATGGGTCTTGATGGCCAAGAAAGAAGTTGGAAGATGTCAGAAATCCAAGGCCTCTGTACGGAAAGAGGTCTTACAGAACTGCAAGAGGATGGCTACCGGTTGTATGAGAGTATGTCGACAGAAAGCTTTACAAGTAAGAGCCTCTCTGGTGTATGTATTTGACATGTAATGACTGCATAAGTGCATACTATTTTTGTCTGCTTAAGAAAGGATTTGTTTTTATATTTCCTTTCTGTAGGACATTCCAATGGTATTGTTTTAAGATCTATGGTCTTAACCATTGTATTGCACACACACACACCCTGATATCGTGGAGAAAGGGTGTGTGTGTGTGTGTGTGTGTGTTACACCAGCACATCACGTTTTGTTAGTACTGTATATTGTAAGATTTACCCCTTCCCCCCCCCCCTGGGTACAAAGGGGTTCACTTCCTGGGGCTAGATTCACAAAGAAGTTACACAAGCACTTACGAACCTGTACATCTTTTCTCATTCTTTGGCGGCTTTGTTTACAACTATTAAACAGTTAATGAGCTCGGAAGCACCAGGAGGCTGTTTATAACAATAACAACAGTTGATTGGCAAGTTTTCAGGCTTGTAAACTGTTTAATAAATGTAACCAAAACCATCAAAGATTGAGGAGAGATGTACACGTTCGTAAGTACTTGCGTAACTGCTTCGTGAATCTGGCCCCTGGTCCTCAGGACTCCAATGAACAGATGCCATCTTGAAAAAAAGATTGTTTGCATTATGGGAGCCGGTCGGCCGAGCGGACAGCACGCGGGACTTGTGATCCTGTGGTCCTGGGTTCGATCCCAGGCGCCGGCGAGAAACAATGGGCAGAGTTTCTTTCACCCTATGCCCCTGTTACCTAGCGGTAAAATAGGTACCTGGGTGTTAGTCAGCTGTCACGGGCTGCTTCCTGGGGGTGGAGGCCTGGTCGAGGACCGGGCCGCGGGGACACTAAAGCCCCGAAATCATCTCAAGATAACCTCCTAGCTGAGAACCTCAGTACTGCCAGAGCAACCGAGGCCGGCACATGTAGCTCACAGTACAGCTGTACAGGTCGGGGTCACCGCACCACATGCTGTGAATAAATTGTGAATAATCATGATTTATTACGATTGTTGACCAAACCACATACTAGAAAGTGAAGGGGCGACGACGTTTCGGTCCGTCCTGGACCATTCTCAAGTCGATTGTGGGAATCGACTTGAGAATGGTCCAGGAGGGACCGAAACGTCGTCCCCCCTTCACTTTCTAGTGTGTGGTTTGGTCTACATATTTCAGCCATGTTATTGTGACTCCTCATCTGCTTATCATGATTATTGAATCATCATGAATAAACACAATCATTAATTGTGTTTAATTGCCCTCAGATTGTGAAATATATTAAACACCACCACCCAAAGCTGTCTCCAAAACACATTTGGCAGTTTGAAAACGTTTGGCTTAAATCTAGTTTCTGGTGAAGATTTTGTGTGTGCATCCATGTAAGTTATCTTGAGGTTATCTTGAGATGATTTCGGGGCTTTAGTGTCCCCGCGGCCCGGTCTTCAACCAGGCCTCCACCCCCAGGAAGCAGCCCATGACAGCTGACTAACACCAAGGTACCTATTTTACTGCTAGGTAACAGGGGCATAGGGTGAAAGAAACTCTGCCCATTGTTTCTCGCCGGCACCCGGGATCGAACCCGGGACCACAGGATCACAAATCCAGTGTGCTGTCCGCTCGGCCGACCGGCTCCTGACACTGTCAGATTACACAGGTGTGTGCGTCCATATAAGTGTTGACACTGTCAGATTACACAGGTGTGTGCGTCCATATAAGTGTTGACACTGTCAGATTACACAGGTGTGTGCGTCCATATAAGTGTTGACACTGTCAGATTACACAGGTGTGTGTGTCCATGTAAGTGTTGACACTGTCAGATTACACAGGTGTGTGCGTCCATGTAAGTGTAGACACTGTCAGATTACACAGGTGTGTGCGTCCATATAAGTGTTGACACTGTCAGATTACACAGGTGTGTGTGTCCATGTAAGTGTTGACACTGTCAGATTACACATGTGTGTGTCTATGTAAGTGTAGACACTGTCAGATTACACAGGTGTGTGCGTCCATGTAAGTGTAGACACTGTCAGATTACACAGGTGTGTGCATCCATATAAGTGTTGACACTGTCAGATTACACAGGTGTGTGTGTCCATGTAAGTGTTGACACTGTCAGATTACACATGTGTGTGTGTCTATGTAAGTGTTGACACTGTCAGATTACACAGGTGTGTGTGTCCATATAAGTGTTGACACTGTCAGATTACACAGGTGTGTGTGTCTATATAAGTGTTGACACTGTCAGATTACACATGTGTGTGTGTCCATATAAGTGTTGACACTGTCAGATTACACAGGTGTGTGCGTCCATGTAAGTGTAGACACTGTCAGATTACACAGGTGTGTGTGTCCATATAAGTGTAGACACTGTCAGATTACACAGGTGTGTGCGTCCATGTAAGTGTAGACACTGTCAGATTACACAGGTGTGTGTGTCCATATAAGTGTAGACACTGTCAGATTACACAGGTGTGTGCGTCCATGTAAGTGTACACACTGTCAGATTACACATGTGTGTGCGTCTATGTAAGTGTTGACACTGTCAGATTACACAGGTGTGTGCGTCCATGCAAGTGTTGACACTGTCAGATTACACAGGTGTGTGCGTCCATGTAAGTGCTGACACTGTCAGATTACACAGGTGTGCGCGTCCATGTAAGTGTTGACACTGTCAGATTACACAGGTGTGTGCGTTCATGTAAGTGTTGACACTGTCAGATTACACAGGTGTGTGTGTCTATGCAAGTGTTGACACTGTCAGATTACACAGGTGTGTGCGTCCATGCAAGTGTTGACATTGTCAGATTACACAGGTGTGTGCGTCTATGTAAGTGTTGACACTGTCAGATTACACAGGTGTGTGCGTCTATGTAAGTGTTGACACTGTCAGATTACACAGGTGTGTGCGTCCATGCAAGTGTTGACACTGTCAGATTACACAGGTGTGTGCGTCCATGCAAGTGTTGACACTGTCAGATTACACAGGTGATCGCCTTGGCCAGAGTAAAATCCAGCCAAATGATAGTAGACATGACATTACACGTTCAGTAGAACTTCGGTTTCAACTCTTTTTAACCATGTCGTAGCTCAGTGGATTAAGGCAGTGTCTGGGATGCTCCCGGACGTAAGTTCGAATCCTCGTCACGGCCCTTGTGGATTTGTTCATTAGACATGACATGATTCTGGGTTAGGGGGAAGTTAGTGTGTAGTAAATCAACTCATCCTCCTGTTTAGAGAGTACCTATTGTACCGGTCGTCGATAGTCAGGATTCGTACGTTCTTAGCTTTTAGATAGTAAAATGCTGACTAGTAAGGAATCCTTTTAAAATAAGTGAAGCTAAACTCAAACTTAAATATTGATAGGCCTAGTATAGCACACATATGTACTATATGAGGCCTCAGATATTGTGTATTAGGCCTAGGGAGGTTAGGTTAGGTTAGTTTAGTTTGTGAAAGCAACACAAGTAAAAAAATAGTTTTCCAGTTTGTGCAACTCAATATTTCAGAGTTCTACTTTCTAATGTCGATGTACGTCGGTGTGTATACTATGGTCCTCATCGTTACTATAAGTACTACCAAAACAGGAGGATGGGCTGAGTAAATAAACTGCCTTGGAGGGAGCCGGTCGGCCGAGCGGACAGCACGCTGGACTTGTGATCCTGTGGTCCCGGGTTCGATCCCAGGCGCCGGCGAGAAACAATGTTCGGAGTTTCTTTCACCCTATGCCCCTGTTACCTAGCAGTAAAATAGGTACCTGGGTGTTAGTCAGCTGTCACGGGCTGCTTCCTGGGGGTGGAGGCCTGGTCGAGGACCGGGCCGCAGGGACCCTAAAAGCCCCGAAATCATCTCAAGATAAGAAGGTGCTAGTAAATGCTTCTTAGAAACAAGTTTGAAATCAGGTTAGCATGTCAGCAATTCAAATTAGTGTATAAACATTTTCATCATTTAGTAATGTGAATATGTACCATAGTATTAAAGGGAATGTTTGACAATCTTTTTCTTCAGAGTCAAAAAACAGTGAAGGATAAAGTGTGGATGTTGAAGAGACTAACAAGAACAATGCAAGGAGAGTGGAAGAAGTTCGACCGCATTTTAAAAGAGCAAAATCGCAGAGCCGAGAGAGAAGCTGAAGAGCAGCGGAAGATGGATAAAGAAATCTTAGAGGTAAGTACAAGATGCAATTAACACATTTTTAAACCTAGATAAATGGACTTCACCTCCATTCCATAATGAATTCCATTCCATAGTAAAGTCCATAGTAAATTAGTTATCACTCACTTTTAATTAGTATCAAAACTGTTTATGAGGCTAAATAACTTATTAATTTCTAATGGCCACATTTCTAATAGCTTTCCAACCCAAGAGTTATAGGTTGTTGTTCATAAACACTTGATGTATGTTGACCAGACCACACACTAGAAGGTGAAGGGACGACGACGTTTCGGTCCGTCCTGGACCATTCTCTCATCGACTTGAGAATGGTCCTGGAGGGACCGAAACGTCGTCATCCCTTCATTTTCTAGTGTGTGGTCTAGTCAATATATTTCAGCCACGTTATTGTGACTCATCATCTGCACTTCGTGTATGTTTAGTCATTCCCAACAACACTACCCTGACGTTTTGTCATATTTAATATGTGTTGAACAGGTTAAAAGGCAGCAACGTAAGGTGAATTTCCTCATCACTCTGCCAGAACTATATGCTCACTTCATGAAGAATAAGATGGGATCAGTATCTATGGAAGATGAAGATACCAGCAGCATCTTGAAGCAGTTGGAAGATGATACTTCAATGCCTTCGTCCTCGCTCGATGATTATGACTGGTAATTTAGTATTCAGTTTTTCTTGAATTGTCTTTAAGCAATGTATGTTTATGTAATTACCTAAATGGAATTAATTCATAACCTTAGAGGATAGAAGAAAGAGAGGACATATGTTGACCAAACCACACACTAGAAAGTGAAGGGTCGACGACGTTTCTGTCTGTCCTGGACCATTCTCAAGTCGATTGTGACTTGAGAATGGTCCAGGACGGACCAAAACGTCGTCATCCCTTCACTTTCTAGTGTGTGGTTTGGTCAACATATTTCAGCCACGTTATTGTGACTCCTTGTCTGCATCCAGAGGACATATGTTAACTACATATAAGATCTTGAGAGGCCTAGATAAGGTGGATAAAGGAAGTCTATAAAAAGAGGTTGGATAAGGGAGACATCGATGGAAGTTGGACATGCATCTGAGTCAAAGACATGTAGGGAAGTTTTCATTCCCTGTACGGGTGGTAGGTGAGTGGAATGCATTGAAAGAAGTTGTTGAAGCCAATTCCATCCACAACTCTGGGAATAATATGATGAAAACTTAATGTTCAGAGAGGTAATGAATATGTCAAGTATGAATGGCTAGGATATGGGGTATAAAGAGCTAGGTCTCGCCTCCCTCCGTAGTCACGGATAGGTAAGCTCCGATATGCCGATACCTAAGGGCATTTATGGGATGAGAGCTTTGCTTGTGGTGAACAAATTCACAAGGCTGTGATGAGGATTCGAACCTATGTCCGAGAGGATCCCAGGCGTGCCTTAATCGACCGCGCCACGACATGGTAAAAGAATTGCAACTGGGAGTTCAACTGCCCTCACACGGATCCCTTAGTCTCTCTGAGACACAACCTGAGACACAGTCGATTAAGGCGCGTCTGGGATCCTCTCGGACGTAGCTTCGAACCCTTGTCAGAGGTCATAGATTTAAATTAGCTAAACACAGATGCCGAAGAAATATAAGAAAATTCACTTTCGCAGAGTGGTAGACGGTTGGAACAAGTTAGGTGAGAAGGTGATGGAGGCCAAGACCGTCAGTAGTTTCAAAGCGTTATATGACACAAGAGTGCTGGGGAGACGGGACACCACGAGCGTAGCTCTCATCCTGTAACTGCACTTAGGTAATTACGGCCCTTGTGGATTTGTTCATTTGATGCGTCACGTTATTGGGATTTCTGCGTGATATGCTTGTGGTGTTCCCTCTTCCCAGTGCTTTGTCATATAAGCAGGCGATGAGTCACAATAACGTGGCTGAAGTATGTTGACCAGACCACACACTAGAATTTGAAGGGACGACGACGTTTCGGTCCGTCCTGGACCATTCTCAAGTCGTACTTTTATTGCCTGTCCCTACCTCCTCATCACAATCGACTTGAGAATGGTCCAGGACGGACCGAAACGTCGTCGTCCCTTCAAATTCTAGTGTGTGGTCTGGTCAACATTTGTCATATAATACCTTGAAAATACTCTACTGGTGGTTTTGGTATCGATCATCCTTTCATTTCATTTATTCTTACCGTCTGCCACTCTGCTTGCAAAAGATAACTGTCTAATATTTTTTTAGTGCCCTTATTTCTTTAGCACGAGTCTATGACCTATTGTTTTTTGTAGTTGCTGTTTTCAGAAATTCTTCTTTGTCTTCTGTGGCAGTTCCTGTTGCTATTTTGTATATAGTGATCATGTTGCATCCTTTGGTTCTATCTAGCTTTGGCATATTTAACATCTATAGCTTCACATTGAGCTCTTGTTATTTAGATCCAAAAGCTATTTAGTAGCATGTCTTTGCAACCTCCTTCCAGTTTATTGATGTGTTAATTGATGTGAGCACTATTCAGCTGCTGCATATTCCAATTTTGGTCTTGCAAAAGTCGTGAACAATTTCTTTAGTATTTCAACATCCATATACGACATTTAAAAGTGATCCTGAAGTTGGAAAGTGTAGCATATGCGCCTTATTCAATGTCCTTTCTGTCGGAGGTCTCCAGGACTTGCCTAGAAAATGGCGTTTCATTACATTCATCGCTGGTTTCATGTGGTCCTCTGGTGACTGTCTACTATCCAGAACCACCCATAGATCTCTTTCTTTGTCAAAGTTCTTTAATGCCTTTTCAAATAATTTGTAGGTTGACCAAACCACACACTAGAAAGTGAAGGGACAACGACGTTTCGGTCCGTCCTGGACCATTCTCAAGTTGACATGAGAATGGTCCAGGACGGACCGAAACATAGTCCTCCCTTCACTTTCTAGTGTGTGGTTTGGTCAACATATTTCAGCCACGTTATTGTGACTTCTCGTCTGCAATTTGTAGGTTGTGTGAAGCCTAGTTTCTCCTATTCCACATTACATAATGTGGCATTTATTGGCATTGATGTCCGTCTGCTATGTGTTTCTCCATACACTCATTTTGTCTTGGTCAAATTAAAGTGGCCCTGGAAATCCTCTGCAGGTTCGGTGGGCCCCCCTGGGTATTCCCACCAATCCTGCTCTCGTTTCGGAATAAGTTTAAGGGTTGCACACCACCCCAGCCATGTGGTGCCATTCAGTCCATCTGCCTCCGCTGTGTGGCTGGTTGGGTCGATGACACCTTCGACCTCTGGGTTCTATGGGAGATTGTTCTCCCCATGTGGCTCTTCTTTATGGCTCTCTTGCTGTGGTTTGGGCTTATCTGGTGGCTAGTCTAGGTTGTGTGCCCAGGCAGATGCCCCCGCAGTTGCTGCACTGGTGTTCGGGTCTCGGAATTGGAGGTATTTGGTAACTTCTACCTTAGTTTTGTCTACACCATCTTCCTTCGTTCCTCTGTGGGCATGGTACTCCCCCTCTTCTGTTCTTCCCTCCTCCTCCCTGCTTCTGGCCTAATGACATCTGAGGGTTTCCAGATTAGGGTGTGGTTCTGGGAGTCGACCCTTCTGATTCGGGGACAGAGGTTGCCGAGTCTACTTGTCCCACTAGGGCTTTTGGGTTTTTCTTTCAGCCAGCCACTCCTTCCTTCAAAGCCTTTTCCTTGGACTCCACCTTTCTATCCCGGGTGGTTATCTTGAGGTTATCTTGAGATGATTTCGGGGCTTTTTAGTGTCCCCGCAGCCCAGTCCTCGACCAGGCCTCCACCCCCAGGAAGCAGCCCGTGACAGCTGACTAACACCCAGGTACCTATTTTACTGCTAGGTAACAGGGGCATAGGGTGAAAGAAACTCTGCCCATTGTTTCTCGCCGGCGCCCGGGATCGAACCCGGGACCACAGGATCACAAGGCCAGCGTGCTGTCCGCTCGGCCGACCGGCTCCCACACATATCCCGACCGGTGGGCACACACATAGGCTCAACCCCAGGGTTCTCATTTGTGGCTTCTGGGGCTTTGGAAAGTTGTGTGCGTGCTCCTTAGAGCCTGTTTGACTCTACATGGTTCTTTAATTGGGGGGGTAGGGGGAGCGGGGGTTTGTAACCCCCCCTCACTCCCTGTGTGCTTCTGTTGTGCATGTGGCTCTCTCTGTAGTTCTGTTCTGCATCCCTTTGGGCTTGTGATCATCCTTCTGCCTCTCGAGTCCTTCCTCTGGCGGCTCATGAGGCGTTTTTCCGTTCCTTCCGGTGCTCGGGTGGGTGAGGTTCATGCTCCTCTCTGAGGGCAGAGTTTTGGTGGGAACAAAAATCAGGGTAGTTTGTCTGCCGCCGGCTCTTTCTTTCTTTCTGGTTGCCGGTTAAGGGAGCCGGTCGGCCGAGAGGACAGCACAATGGACTTGTGATCCTGTGGTCCCAGGTTCGATCCTGGGCGCCGGCGAGAAACAATGGCCAGAGTTTCTTTCACCCTATGCCCCTGTTACCTAGCAGTAAAATAGGTACCTGGGTGTTAGTCAGCTGTCACGGGCTGCTTCCTGGGGGTGGAGGCCTGGTTGCGGACCGGGCCGCGGGGACACTAAAGCCCCGAAATCATCTCAAAATAACCTCAAAATAACCTCTCCTGGTGGTGGCATAAATAAATAAATGCCACTGCTATCTGTGCCTGTGTGAAGGGGCCATGTCTGCCTGAAATGCTTTGCGTAATAGTGGCTGTAGGCATTGTATGTACTAGCTCTATCTATAAATCTATCAATTTTTGTAAAATCTCTTGTATGTATGTACCTGAATAAACATTTATTATTTTTATTATCATGTTCTAGCATTGGACACTGATGAGCTTATACAACTCCACAACTGATGTAACCAACTAATTGGCAGACTGTCAGAGAGAGTAGCTTCAGGGAGCATCAGAGACTCGCCCAAATATTGTCATTTCATTACAATCAACACTTTGTGTTTTACAGTGAAGCCATGAAGGTTCAGGCTCTGAAGACGGCTCAAGAGGCATATTCCAATCAGCAAGCCAAACTAAGTCTGTTCTCGGGAAATGAAAGCAAAATTATTCCAGACTTTGGACGATCAAAAGAATCAAAGGAACATCCACAACCAACTATATTTCGGGGTGTCCTCAAAAGCTATCAGATGAATGGCATGAATTGGCTGGCTAATCTCTACTACTTTGTAAGTTATTATTTGATTGTTTATTTTTAGCTTGGATTTCATACTTATTGTTCAAAAATTTGTTATCTATGTGTTAGGAGAGAGACAGAGAGACAAAGAGACAGAGACAAAGAGACAGAGACAGAGAGACAGAGAGAGAGAGAGAGAGAGAGAGAGAGAGAAGGGGAGCAGTGAGGCACTGGTGGCACTCGGTCAATGCTCTTTAAAATATCTTTATCTAAAGTATCTCTGCACTACTATACCCTCGTAATGAAGTCACCACTTGACATGTCCACTGACTTCATTTGACATGTATACCTGTCAAAAATACAGGGACCTGAGCAGCTTCTCTGAAGACTCACTAGTACTCTCGCTCTGTTCCCCATAGGGTGGGAAGTAGCCCGCCAAACACACACCGAAACTACGACGTTGGTGCAACGTTCGAACAAGTTTTAAGCCCTCCTAACTAGTTATAACAACCAATATAGCAAGTTGTAACAACGTTCTAATACGTCATAAGCACGTTAAGCCAAGATGTAACAACTTTATTACAAGTTGTAACAAGCGGAAAATAGAGACAGTTTCGGTTTGTGTTTCCAGGGAGAGCGGTTGGTGTCCTGGGTTCAATTCCAATGGCAGGACTGAAATGTGCGTAAACATGATGACCTGATGCCTCTTTTTTTTTTTTTAACTGGGAGTTAGGTGACTGTTGTGGTTGGCATCCAAGGGGGGGCCTCGTAGCCTGGTGGATAGCGCGCAGGACTCGTAACTCTGTGGCGCGGGTTCGATTCCCGCACGAGGCAGAAACAAATGGGCAAAGTTTCTTTCACCCTGAATGCCCCTGTTACCTAGCAGTAAATAGGTACTTGAGAGTTAGTCAGCTGTCACGGGCTGCTTCCTGGGGGTGGAGGCCTGGTCGAGGACCGGGCCGCGGGGACTAAAGCCCCGAAATCATCTCAAGATAACCTCAAGAAGGTGAGTGGTTTGCCAGGAGGACCTCAGTTAGCCTAAGAAGCTTTGTGTCCTCAACAGTGGGAAGCAATAATGTGCACAGACGTGATAGATAATATGTTGACCAAACCACACACTAGAAAGTGAAGGGACGACGACGTTTCGGTCCGTCCTGGACCGAATTTTCAAGTCACAATCGACTTGAGAATGGTCCAGGATGGACCGAAACGTCGTCGTCGATTCACTTTCTAGTATGTGGTTTGGTCAACATATTTCAGCCATGTTATTGTGACTTCTCGACCTGCACGTGACAGATAATATATATTTTGTTGGTTTGGGTTGTTGATTTTCATTCTTATGACTAATGTGATTTTTTCATTCATAGATTAAACAATAATTCATTGCCCCATTGACTCTTTATTTCAATATTTACAGGGAATCAATGGCATCCTAGCAGATGAGATGGGTCTGGGCAAGACAGTTCAATCTATTGCATTTCTAGCGCATATATGTGAGCAGTACGGTAAGTTTTGATGGCTTATTGCATTGGTCTATCTTTAGCAATACGGTAATATTAGCAAGTTGTATAATGAATAATAAAGTTTTGTTGATAATAAGAATTCTTGCTATGAAGGTATGAAGCTATCAAGCTATCAAGGTTAGGTTAGGTTAGGTTAGGTTAGGTTAGGTTAGGTTAGGTTAAGTTAGGTTAAGTTAGGTTAGGTTAGGTTAGGTTAAGTTAGGTTAGGTTAAGTTAGGTTAGGTTAAGTTAGGTTAGGTTAGGTTAGGTTAGGTTAGGTTAGGTTAAACAGAATCGTAACATTATACAGTAGAACCTCAAATTTTGTGCTCTATCGTTAGAAAAACTGGCCAGTGTTCATAAAATGGTTAGGTTAGGTTAAACAGAATCGTAACATTATACAGTAGAACCTCAAATTTTGTGCTCTATCGTTAGAAAAACCTAGGTTAGGTTAGGTTAGGTTAGGTTAAACAGAATTGTAACATTATACAGTAGAACCTCAAATTTTGTGCTCTATCGTTAGAAAAACTGGCCAGTGTTCATAAAATGGTGATTTTCAATAGTCGTAGTAAGCATTCATCAGTCTCAGGACTGATGGATGAGTCAGTCAGCAGTGACTGACTCATTAGTATTTCTCATTATCATTATGACTCATTAACATCATTATGACTCATTATTTCTCATTATTATTATTCGTTGAATTTTGACGAGTTTTTTTTACCAAACTGACTAGAATCCATATCTTTGCATAGTTGCACCTTCAAGATGTCAGGGAAAGCCCTTGGTGAAACCCCCGATGTGACCAGTTAAATGGTCACGTCATTTGCAGGAGTTTTTTTTTTTTTAGCCTACCAGAGCCAGAACCTGGACCCTCACAATCTGGGGCCAGATTCACGAAAGTACTTACGCAAGCACTTACGAACCTGTACATCTTTTCTCAATCTTTGGCGGCTTTGTTTACAATTATTAAACAGTTAATGAGCTCCGAAGCACCAGGAGGCTGTTTATAACAATAACAACAGCTGAATGGCAAGTTTTCATGCTTGTAAACTGTTTAATAAATGTAACCAAAGCCGTCAAAGATTGAAGAAAGATGTACACGTTCGTAAGTGCTTGCGTAAGTACTTTCGTGAATCTGGGCCCTGGAGGTTATCTTGAGATGATTTCGGAGCTTTTAGTGTCCCCGCGGCCCGGTCCTCGACCAGGCCTCCACCCCCAGGAAGCAGCCCGTGACAGCTGACTAACACCCAGGTACCTATATTACTGCTAGGTAACAGGGGCATAGGGTGAAAGAAACTCTGCCCATTGTTTCTCGCCGGCGCCTGGGATCGAACCCGGGACCACAGGCACAAAGGTGCAAAGTGCGAATAACATTTCACCGTCAACTGGGAACACATCCAGAAAGTCAACAAAGCTTTACAGACAAACGAAGGGTTCAAAGAATATGAATCCTTGAAATTGCCGAACAACTCCGTATGTGATTCAAACCAAACATCAGATTTACTCAAAGCCCAGTTCCCTGTTTGTGTTGTGATAATGGTTACGGCTACCTGTAGTGTTCTGGGCCTAGTGCTGCATGTGTTGACGTTTTCTTCTCCCCTGAGTGCTTACTAGTGCTGCATGTGTTGACGTTTTCTTCCCCCCCCCCGAGTGCTTACTAGTGCTGCATGTGTTGACGTTTTCTTCCCCCCCCCCCCGAGTGCTTACTAGTGCTGCATGTGTTGACGTTTTCTTCCCCCCCCGAGTGCTTACTAGTGCTGCATGTGTTGACGTTTTCTTCCCCCCCCCCGAGTGCTTACTAGTGCTGCATGTGTTGACGTTTTCTTCCCCCCCCCGAGTGCTTACTAGTGCTGCATGTGTTGACGTTTTCTTCTCCCCCGAGTGCTTACTAGTGCTGCATGTGTTGACGTTTTCTTCCCCCCGAGTATTTACTAGTGCTGCATGTGTTGACGTTTTCTTCTCCCCCGAGTGCTTACTAGTGCTGCATGTGTTGACGATTTCTTCCCCCCGAGTGCTTACTAGTGCTGCCCGAGCAGTGCTCTTCTCTGGTGATTACTTTAGTGTAGTCCCGTCTTCTCTGGTGATTACTTTAGTGTAGTCCTGTCTTCTCTGGTGATTACTTTAGTGTAGTCCCGTCTTCTCTGGTGATTACTTAAGTGTAGTCCCGTCTTCTCTGGGTGATTACTTTAGTGTAGTCCCGTCTTCTCTGGTGATTACTTTAGTGTAGTCCCATCTTCTCTGGTGATTACTTTAGTGTAGTCCTGTCTTCTCTGGTGATTACTTTAGTGTAGTCCCGTCTTCTCTGGTGATTACTTTAGTGTAGTCCCGTCTTCTCCGGTGATTACTTTAGTGTAGTCCCGTCTTCTCTGGTGATTACTTTAGTGTAGTCCCGTCTTCTCTGGTGATTACTTTAGTGTAGTCCCGTCTTCTCTGGTGATTACTTTAGTGTAGTCCCGTCTTCTCTGGTGATTACTTTAGTGTAGTCCCATCTTCTCTGGTGATTACTTTAGTGTAGTCCCGTCTTCTCTGGTGATTACTTTAGTGTAGTCCCGTCTTCTCTGGTGATTACTTTAGTGTAGTCCCGTCTTCTCTGGTGATTACTTTAGTGTAGTCCCATCTTCCCTGGTGATTACTTTAGTGTAGTCCCGTCTTCCCTGGTGATTACTTTAGTGTAGTCCCGTCTTCCCTGGTGATTACTTTAGTGTAGTCCCGTCTTCTCTGGTGATTTCTTTAGTGTAGCCCCGTCTTCTCTGGTGATTACTTTAGTGTAGTCCCGTCTTCTCTGGTGATTACTTTAGTGTAGTCCCGTCTTCTCTGGTGATTACTTTAGTGTAGTCCCGTCTTCTCTGGTGATTACTTTAGTGTAGTCCCGTCTTCCCTGGTGATTACTTTAGTGTAGTCCCGTCTTCCCTGGTGATTACTTTAGTGTAGTCCCGTCTTCTCTGGTGATTTCTTTAGTGTAGCCCCGTCTTCTCTGGTGATTACTTTAGTGTAGTCCCGTCTTCCCTGGTGATTACTTTAGTGTAGTCCCGTCTTCTCTGGTGATTTCTTTAGTGTAGCCCCGTCTTCTCTGGTGATTACTTTAGTGTAGTCCCGTCTTCCCTGGTGATTACTTTAGTGTAGTCCCGTCTTCTCTGGTGATTACTTTAGTGTAGTCCCGTCTTCCCTGGTGATTACTTTAGTGTAGTCCCGTCTTCTCTTGGTGATTACTTTAGTGTAGTCCCGTCTTCTCAGTATTCTTTGGCCTGGTCTTCGACCAGGCCTCCACCCCCAGGAAGCAGCCTGTGACAGCTGACTAACACCCAGGTACCTATTTTACTGCTAGGTAACAGGGGCATAGGGTGAAAGAAACTCTGCCCTATGTTTCTCGCCGGCGCCTGGGATCGAACCCAGGACCACAGGATCACAAGTCCCGCGTGCTGTCCGCTCGGCCGACCGGCTCCGTGACTCCGAGTCTACCATTCTGCGAAAGGGAAATTTTCTTATATTTCTTTGGCAGTTTTGTTTTAGTTTAAGTCTATGACCTCTTGTTCTTGAAGTTCCAGGTCTCAGGAATTCTTCCCTGTCAATTTTGTTGATTCCCATTACTGTTTTGTATGGTTAGCTAAGCATTTTAAAAGTACCGAATCACCTTCTGTGGTTGATTGTTCAATAAATCCCTGAACTATATGTTTAACTGATCTCTAACCCTGTCCATGGAGGACAGAAGAAAATGTATATATGGTGGTTAGCATTGTAAATGTGTGGCCACGTCTGTGGTAGAAAATAATAATAATAAACAGAAAACTGTTTTGTATGTAGTGATCATATCGCCTCTTTTTTCTTCTGTCTTCTAGTTTTGGCATATTTAATGCTGTTGTTCTTCATTCCGCTTCCTTGTTTTGTCCTTTGCATTTTCTTTGGCACTTTCTCCTGGTGGTTCGCTTCCCCCTTCAGAGAGAGGTTTGGGGCCTGACAACTGAGGGGACAGCGCTCAGGATTCGTAGTCCTAAGGGCCCCGGGTTCGATCCCCAGCGGTGGCGGAAAGAAATGGGCAGTCTCTCTTTCACCCTGATGCCCCAGTACACCTAGCAGTAAATACGTATACCTGGGAGTTAGACAGCTGCTACGGGCTGCTTTCTGGGGATGTGTAACAAAAAGGAGGCCTGGTCAAGGACCGGGCTGCAGGGACGCTAAGCCCCGAAATAATCTCAATTAACCTCAAGATAACCTCAAGATAGCCCTTACTACCCACTGTCTCAATTTGGGCTCTGGCTCAAAATGGAGTTCCAATATGGGTCTTTCTTTCTCTGTCTGTGTGGTGCTTACAAGGTTTACCAGGGGAGCCGGTCGGCCGAGCAGACAGCACACTGGACTTGTGATCCTGTGGTCCTGGGTTCGATTCCAGGCGCCGGCGAGAAACAATGGGCAGAGTTTCTTGGACTCTATGCTCCTGTTACCTAGCAGTAAAATAGGTACCTGGGTGTTAGTCAGCTGTCACGGGCTGCTTCCTGGGGATGGAGGCCTGGTTGAGGACCGGGCCGCGGGGACACTAAAGCCCCGAAATCATCTCAAGATAACCTCAAGATTGGGTTTGGTCATATATGACACTGGTTGACGAAACCAATGACTTCCACTAACCAGGTCAACATGGATTTAGAGCAGGAAGATCTTGTCTTTTGCAATTACTGAACCATTATGACAAAATCACAGATGCATTAGAAAAAAACAAAATGCAGATGTTGTATACACGGACTTTGCAAAGGCATTTGGTAAATGTGACCATGGAATGAGATTGATAAATAGGAAGTAAAATGGGGAATTGGATATTCAATGTTCTGTTAAAATGACTGTTACGCTTTGCATTCTATGAAATATAATAAAGTCCTAGTGCCCTGTACCCTAGGGCACAGTCCTTGTGCCACTTCTTTTTCTCATTTTCATATCAGATAAAGACAAAAAATACAGCCACAGCCTTGTGTTAGCTATTGCTAATGTTACCAAAAATCAGTATGAAAATTACCTCGGTAGAATACACTGGAAAAACTACTTCCCTGGAAACACAAACCGTAACTGTTAATATTTTCAGCTTGTTACAACTTGTAATAAAGTTGTTACATCTTGGCTTAACGTGTTTATGACGTATTAGAACGTTGTTACAACTTGCTATATTGGTTGTTATAACTGGTTAGGAGGTGTTAAAACGTGTTCGAACGTTGTACCAACGTCGTAGTTTCGGTGTGTGTTTGGCGGGTTGCCGATAATGATGAAATCTTCAGTTGGGCGTTGGAAAAAGCATGAGTCCTAACAGTAATAAATTCCAGATACTGTACTTAGTAGCTATGGTAGAAATGAAGAACTTAAGTGAAATACAGGGTACAAGATGCAGTCAGACCTACTCATAGAAAGAAAGCGTGTAAAAGATTTTGGAATTATGATGTTTGACAACCTTACATTTAGTGAACATAATCAAGCACATATAATGTCAGCTAGGAAAATGATAGGATGGATTATGATTATGTTCAAATCCAGGGGCCAGATTCAAGAAAGCACTTACGCAAGCACTTACGAACGTGTACATCTTTCCTCAATCTTTAACGGCTTTAGTTACATTTATTAAACACTTTACAAGCATGAAAACTTCCCATTCAACTGTTGTTACTGTTATAAACAGCCTTCTGGTGCTTCGGAGCTCATTAACTGTTTAATAATTGGAAACAAAGCCGCCAAAGATTGAGAAAAGATGTACAGGTTCGTAAGTGGTTGCGTAAGTGCTTTCGTGAATCTGGCCTCAGGTATTCTGCCACAATGTTAATGCTAATTTAAATCGCTGGTACTGTCTCATCTTGAGTACTGCTCAGTACTCACTCCTCCTTTCAAAGTGGGAGAGATTTCTGAAATTGAGGAAATATAGAGAATATATATATACAGGGTGCATAGACACGATAACGCACCTAAATTATTTAAACCGTCTGAAAACTCTTAAAAATATGCTTTCTAGTAAGGAGATGAGAGAGGTATCAAAAAAATATATATATGGAAGATACTGTATACACACAGAAATCACAATAGCGTGATACATCAAATGAACAAATCCACAAGGGCCATGATGAGGGATCGAACCTACGTCCGAGATGATTCCAGACGCGCCTTAGTCGATTGCGCAACGACATGGACACGGCCCTTGTGGATTTGTTCATGGAAGATACTGGATGGCCAGGTCTCCAATTTACACAGCAAAATAACATACTTTATGATAAAAGTACTGTATGTTACATACTTCATAAAATAACATGATGGAAGAAAATAGCAATTTTCTTACATAATATGGAAGAAAATGCAGAATAGAATCGGTAAGGAGTAAAAATGGCAACTTAGAAGTCCACAGTTGTTCAATTCTCTCCCAGCAAGCATAGACAATACTGTTTGAGCAAAGGTGGACTTCTTCAAGAAGCAATTGCAGTCTCCGTGGTGTAGTGGTAAGACACTCGCCTGGCGTTCCGCGAGCACTATGTCATGGGTTCGTATCCTGGCCGGGGAGGATTTACTGGGCGCAATTCCTTAACTGTAGCCTCTGTTTAACGCAACAGTAAAATGTGTACTTGGATGAAAAAACGATTCTTCGCGGCAGGGGATCGTATTCCAGGGACCATAGGATTAAGGACTTGCCCGAAACGCTACGCGTACTAGTGGCTCTACAAGAATGTAACAACTCTTGTATATATCTCAAATAAAAACAAATAAATAAAAAATTAGACATGTTCCTGCAAGAGGCACTAGACCAACAGAGTTGTAGTGGATGTGTGGGCCTGCTGGCCTTTCCCAGCAACAGTCTGTTGGACCAAGCTCTCACAAGTCGTGCTAGGTAAGCATTCTAGATTTCACTCCGTTAAAATAGAGCAGATTCCAGCTTAAACAATCACCTGTATCAGCACAGGAATGTGTTTGCTAGACAAAATATTTTAAATAATAATGTTTTTGTTTCAGATACTTGGGGTCCTTTCTTAATAATCACACCTGCTTCTACTCTTCATAATTGGACTGGTGAAATCGCCAGATTTGTACCCAGCTTCCAGGTGAGGCTACTCGTACCAGATATGTTGACCAAACCACGAAGTGACGGGATGGCGACATTTTGGTTAGGTTAGGTTAGGTTAGTCAACGGTTAGGTTAGGTTAGTCAACGGTTAGGTTAGGTTAGGTTAGGTAAGGTTAGGTTAGGTAAGGTAAGGTTAGGTTAGGTTAGGTTAGTCAACGGTTAGGTTAGGTTAGTCAACGGTTAGGTTAGGTTAGGTTAGGTAAGGTTAGGTTAGGTAAGGTAAGGTTAGGTTAGGTTAGGTTAGGTTAGGTTAGTCAACGGTTAGGTTAGGTTAGTCAACGGTTAGGTTAGGTTAGGTTAGGTTAGGTAAGGTAAGGTTAGGTAAGGTAAGGTAAGGTTAGGTTAGGTTAGGTTAGTCAACGGTTAGGTTAGGTTAGTCAACGGTTAGGTTAGGTTAGTCAACGGTTAGGTTAGGTTAGGTTAGGTTAGGTAAGGTTAGGTTAGGTAAGGTAAGGTTAGGTTAGGTTAGTCAACGGTTAGGTTAGGTTAGGTTAGTCAACGGTTAGGTAAGGTTAGGTAAGGTTAGGTTTGGTTTGGTTAGGTTTGGTTAGGTTAGGTTAGGTTAGGTAAGGTTAGGTTTGGTTAGGTAAGGTTAGGTTAGGTTAGGTTAGTTTAGTCAACATAATGTAGCCACGTTATTGTGACTTCTCGTCTGCGTACCAGATACATTAATTTACACACACATAATATATATATTAATACTGGATAATATACTTCATGTACTTGTTCATATGTAAATAATTCACTCAGGGTTTATGTTCTTTGAAACCACATTATTAAACGCTTGTAGTACAGTATTTGTTTACAAGAATTTCTGGTTTGTACAAGAATTTGGTCTTTGTCCCAAGTGGACGGGAGAGTAACAAGTGCCAAGTAATTGTTCCAAGTGGACGTAACACCTGCCAAGTAATTGTTCCAAGTGGACGTAACACCTGCCAAGTAATTGTTCCAAGTGGACGTAACACCTGCCAAGTAATTGTTCCAAGTGGACGTAACACCTGCCAAGTAATTGTTCCAAGTGGACGTAATACCTGCCAAGTAATTGTTCCAAGTGGACGTAACACCTGCCAAGTAATTGTTCCAAGTGGACGTAATACCTGCCAAGTAATTGTTCCAAGGGGACGGAAGTGTACCAAGTAATTGGGATTTACCCCAGAATATAATATAGGATGCTGAGGGTGTGTGAATATCTATAACTTCATGTAGGATTAGTTTATATTAATTCTACCTCAAATTGTCTCACCATCCTAATTATTGGGAGCCGGTCGGCCGAGCGGACAGCACGCTGGACTTGTGATCCTGTGGTCCCGGGTTTGATCCTAGGCGCCGGCGAGAAACAATGGGCAGAGTTTCTTTCACCCTATGCACCTGTTACCTAGCAGTAAAATAGGTACCTGGGTGTTAGTCAGCTGTCACGGGCTCCTTCCTGGGGGTGGAGGCCTGGTTGAGGACCGGGCCGCGAGGGACACTAAAGCCCCGAAATCATCTCAAGATAACTCTCAAGATTGTGCGGTGGAGCCCCTGGTGACTCCCTGATGCTTCAGGGAGCCCCTGGTGATTCCCTGTAGCATCGGGGAGCCCCTGGTGGCTCCCTGTAGCATCGGGGAGCCCCTGGTGGCTCCCTGTAGCATCGGGGAGCCCCTGGTGACTCCCTGTAGCATCGGGGAACCCCTGGTGACTCCCTGTAGCATCGGGGAGCCCCTGGTGACTCCCTGTAGCATCAGGGAGCCCCTGGTGACTCCCTGTAGGATCAGGGAGCCCCTGGTGACTCCCTGTAGCATCGGGGAGCCCCTGGTGACTCCCTGTAGCATCAGGGAGCCCCTGGTGGTTCCCTGTAGCATCAGGGAGCCACTGGTAACTTCCTGAAACATCAGGGAGCCCCTGGTGGTTCCCTGTAGCATCAGGGAGCCCCTGGTGGCTTCCTGTAGCATCGGGGAGCCCCTGGTGGCTCCCTGTAGCATCGGGGAGCCCCTGGTGACTCCCTGTAGCATCAGGGAGCCCCTGGTGACTCCCTGTAGCATCAGGGAGCCCCTGGTGACTCCCTGTAGCATCGGGGAGCCCCTGGTGACTCCCTGTAGCATCGGGGAGCCCCTGGTGACTCCCTGTAGCATCGGGGAGCCCCTGGTGACTCCCTGTAGCATCGGGGAGCCCCTGGTGGTTCCCTGAAGCATCGGGGAGCCCCTGGTGGTTCCCTGTAGCATCGGAGAGCCCCTGGTGGCTTCCTGTAGCATCGGGGAGCCCCTGGTGACTCCCTGTAGCATCGGGGAGCCCCTGGTGACTCCCTGTAGCATCAGGGAGCCCCTGGTGGCTCCCTGTAGCATCGGGGAGCCCCTGGTGGTTCCCTGTAGCATCGGGGAGCCCCTGGTGACTCCCTGTAGCATCAGGGAGCCCCTGGTGACTCCCTGTAGCATCAGGGAGCTCCTGGTGGCTCCCTGTAGCATCGGAGAGCCCCTGGTGGCTTCCTGTAGCATCGGGGAGCCCCTGGTGACTCCCTGTAGCATCGGGGAGCCCCTGGTGGCTCCCTGTAGCATCGGGGAGCCCCTGGTGGCTCCCTGTAGCATCGGGGAGCCCCTGGTGGTTCCCTGTAGCATCGGGGAGCCCCTGGTGGCTTCCTGTAGCATCGGGGAGCCCCTGGTGACTCCCTGAAGCATCAGGGAGCCCCTGGTGGCTTCCTGTAGCATCGGGGAGCCCCTGGTGGCTTCCTGTAGCATTGGGGAGCCCCTGGTGGCTTCCTGTAGCATCGGGGAGCCCCTGGTGACTCCCTGTAGCATCGGGGATCCCCTGGTGGCTTCCTGTAGCATCGGGGAGCCCCTGGTGACTCCCTGAAGCATCAGGGAGCCCCTGGTGGCTTCCTGTAGCATCGGGGAGCCCCTGGTGACTCCCTGTAGCATCAGGGAGCCCCTGGTGACTCCCTGAAGCATCAGGGAGCCCCTGGTGACTCCCTGTAGCATCGGGGAGCCCCTGGTGGCTTCCTGTAGCATTGGGGAGCCCCTGGTGGTTCCCTGTAGCATCTGGGAGCCCCTGGTGGCTCTTTGAAGCATCAGGGAGCCCCTGGTGACTCCCTGTAGCATCGGGGAGCCCCTGGTAACTCCCTGTAGCATCAGGGAGCCCCTGGTGGCTTCCCGTAGCATCAGGGAGCCCCTGGTGGTTCCCTGTAGCATCAGGGAGCCCCTGGTGACTCCCTGTAGCATCGGGGAGCCCCTGGTGACTCCCTGATGCATCGGGGAGCCCCTGGTGGCTTCCTGTAGCATCAGGGAGCCCCTGGTGACTCCCTGACGCATCGGGGAGCCCCTGGTGGCTTTCTGTAGCATCAGGGAGCCCCTGGTGACTCCCTGAAGCATCAGGGAGCCCCTGGTGGTTCCCTGTAGCATCAGGGAGCCCCTGGTGACTCCCTGTAGCATCAGGGAGCCCCTGGTGGTTCCCTGTAGCATCGGGGAGCCCCTGGTGACTTCCTGTAGCATCGGAGAGCCCCTGGTGATTCCCTGTAGCATCAGGGAGCCCCTGGTGACTCCCTGAAGCATCGGGGAGCCCCTGGTGACTCCCTGTAGCATTGGGGAGCCCCTGGTGGCTTCCTGTAGCATCGGAGAGCCCCTGGTGGTTCCCTGTAGCATCAGGGAGCCCCTGGTGGTTCCCTGTAGCATCAGGGAGCCCCTGGTGGCTTCCTGTAGCATTGGGGAGCCCCTGGTGACTCCCTGAAGCATTGGGGAGCCCCTGGTGACTCCCTGAAGCATCGGGGAGCCCCTGGTGACTCCCTGAAGCATCGGGGAGCCCCTGGTGGCTTCCTGTAGCATTGGGGAGCCCCTGGTGACTCCCTGAAGCATCGGGGAGCCCCTGGTGGCTTCCTGTAGCATCGGGGAGCCCCTGGTGGCTTCCTGTAGCATCAGGGAGCCCCTGGTGGCTCCCTGAAGCATCCGGGAGCCCCTGGTGGCTCCTGAAGCATTGGGGAGCCCCTGATGACTCCCTGAAGCATCGGGGAGCCCCTGGTGGCTTCCTGTAGCATCGGGGAGCCCCTGGTGACTCCCTGAAGCATCAGGGAGCCCCTGGTGGCTCCCTGAAGCATCGGAGAGCCCCTGGTGGCTTCCTGTAGCATCGGGGAGCCCCTGGTGACTCCCTGTAGCATCAGGGAGCCCCTGGTGACTCCCTGTAGCATCAGGGAGCCCCTGGTGGCTCCCTGTAGCATCGGGGAGCCCCTGGTGGTTCCCTGTAGCATCGGGGAGCCCCTGGTGACTCCCTGTAGCATCAGGGAGCCCCTGGTGACTCCCTGTAGCATCAGGGAGCCCCTGGTGGCTCCCTGTAGCATCGGAGAGCCCCTGGTGGCTTCCTGTAGCATCGGGGAGCCCCTGGTGACTCCCTGTAGCATCGGGGAGCCCCTGGTGGCTCCCTGTAGCATCGGGGATCCCCTGGTGGCTCCCTGTAGCATCGGGGAGCCCCTGGTGGTTCCCTGTAGCATCGGGGAGCCCCTGGTGACTCCCTGTAGCATCAGGGAGCCCCTGGTGGCTCCCTGTAGCATCGGAGAGCCCCTGGTGGCTTCCTGTAGCATCGGGGAGCCCCTGGTGGCTTCCTGTAGCATTGGGGAGCCCCTGGTGGCTTCCTGTAGCATCGGGGAGCCCCTGGTGACTCCCTGAAGCATCAGGGAGCCCCTGGTGGCTTCCTGTAGCATCGGGGAGCCCCTGGTGACTCCCTGTAGCATCAGGGAGCCCCTGGTGACTCCCTGAAGCATCAGGGAGCCCCTGGTGACTCCCAGTAGCATCGGGGAGCCCCTGGTGGCTTCCTGTAGCATTGGGGAGCCCATGGTGGTTCTCTGTAGCATCTGGGAGCCCCTGGTGGCTCTTTGAAGCATCAGGGGAGCCCCTGGTGACTCCCTGTAGCATCGGGGAGCCCCTGGTGACTCCCTGTAGCATCAGGGAGCCCCTGGTGGCTTCCTTTAGCATCAGGGAGCTCCAGGTGGTTCCCTGTAGCATCAGGGAGCCCCTGGTGACTCCCTGTAGCATCGGGGAGCCCCTGGTGACTCCCTGATGCATCGGGGAGCCCCTGGTGGCTTCCTGTAGCATCAGGGAGCCCCTGGTGACTCCCTGATGCATCGGGGAGCCCCTGGTGACTCCCTGTAGCATCGGGGAGCCCCTGGTGACTCCCTGAAGCATTGGGGAGCCCCTGATGACTCCCTGAAGCATCGGGTAGCCCCTGGTGACTCCCTGTAGCATCGGGGAGCCCCTGGTGACTTCCTGTAGCATCGGAGAGCCCCTGGTGGTTCCCTGTAGCATCAGGGAGCCCCTGGTGACTCCCTGAAGCATCGGGGAGCCCCTGGTGACTCCCTGTAGCATTGGGGAGCCCCTGGTGGCTTCCTGTAGCATCGGAGAGCCCCTGGTGGTTCCCTGTAGCATCAGGGAGCCCCTGGTGGCTTCCTGTAGCATTGGGGAGCCCCTGGTGACTCCCTGAAGCATTGGGGAGCCCCTGGTGACTCCCTGAAGCATTGGGGAGCCCCTGGTGGCTTCCTGTAGCATCGGAGAGCCCCTGGTGGTTCCCTGTAGCATCAGGGAGCCCCTGGTGACTCCCTGAAGCATCAGGGAGCCCCTAATGACTCCCTGAAGCATTGGGGAGCCCCTGGTGACTCCCTGAAGCATCGGGGAGCCCCTGGTGGCTTCCTGTAGCATTGGGGAGCCCCTGGTGACTCCCTGAAGCATCGGGGAGCCCCTGGTGGCTTCCTGTAGCATCGGGGAGCCCCTGGTGACTCCCTGAAGCATCCGGGAGCCCCTGGTGACTCCCTGAAGCATCAGGGAGCCCCTGGTGGCTCCTGAAGCATCGGGGAGCCCCTGGTGGCTTCCTGTAGCATCGGGGAGCCCCTGGTGACTCCCTGAAGCATCAGGGAGCCCCTGGTGGCTCCCTGAAGCATCAGGGAGCCCCTGGTGACTCCCTGAAGCATCGGGGAGCCCCTGGTGGCTTCCTGTAGCATCAGGGAGCCCCTGGTGGCTCCTGAAGCATTGGGGAGCCCCTGGTGACTCCCTGAAGCATCAGGGAGCCCCTGGTGGCTTCCTGAAGCATCAGGGAGCCCCTGGTGACTCCCTGATGCATCGGGGAGCCCCTGGTGGCTTCCTGTAGCATCGGGGAGCCCCTGGTGACTCCCTGAAGCATCAGGGAGCCCCTGGTGGCTCCCTGAAGCATCAGGGAGCCCCTGGTGGCTTCCTGTAGCATCAGGGAGCCCCTGGTGACTCCCTGAAGCATCAGGGAGCCCCTGGTGGCTCCTGAAGCATTGGGGAGCCCCTGGTGACTCCCTGAAGCATCAGGGAGCCCCTAGTGGCTCCCTGAAGCATTGGGGAGCCCCTGGTGACTCCCTGAAGCATCGGGGAGCCCCTGGTGGCTTCCTGTAGCATTGGGGAGCCCCTGGTGGCTTCCTGTAGCATCGGGGAGCCCCTGGTGGCTTCCTGTAGCATTGGAGAGCCCCTGGTGACTCCCTGTAGCATCGGGGAGCCCCTGGTGACTCCCTGTAGCATCGGGGAGCCCCTGGTGACTCCCTGTAGCATCGGGGAGCCCCTGGTGACTCCCTGTAGCATCGGGGAGCCCCTGGTGGTTCCCTGAAGCATCGGGGAGCCCCTGGTGGTTCCCTGTAGCATCGGAGAGCCCCTGGTGGCTTCCTGTAGCATCGGGGAGCCCCTGGTGACTCCCTGTAGCATCGGGGAGCCCCTGGTGACTCCCTGTAGCATCAGGGAGCCCCTGGTGGCTCCCTGTAGCATCGGGGAGCCCCTGGTGGTTCCCTGTAGCATCGGGGAGCCCCTGTTGACTCCCTGTAGCATCAGGGAGCCCCTGGTGACTCCCTGTAGCATCAGGGAGCTCCTGGTGGCTCCCTGTAGCATCGGAGAGCCCCTGGTGGCTTCCTGTAGCATCGGGGAGCCCCTGGTGACTCCCTGTAGCATCGGGGAGCCCCTGGTGGCTCCCTGTAGCATCGGGGAGCCCCTGGTGGCTCCCTGTAGCATCGGGGAGCCCCTGGTGGTTCCCTGAAGCATCAGGGAGCCCCTGGTGGCTTCCTGTAGCATCGGGGAGCCCCTGGTGGCTTCCTGTAGCATTGGGGAGCCCCTGGTGGCTTCCTGTAGCATCGGGGAGCCCCTGGTGACTCCCTGTAGCATCGGGGATCCCCTGGTGGCTTCCTGTAGCATCAGGGAGCCCCTGGTGGCTTCCTGTAGCATCGGGGAGCCCCTGGTGACTCCCTGTAGCATCAGGGAGCCCCTGGTGACTCCCTGAAGCATCAGGGAGCCCCTGGTGACTCCCTGTAGCATCGGGGAGCCCCTGGTGGCTTCCTGTAGCATTGGGGAGCCCCTGGTGGTTCCCTGTAGCATCTGGGAGCCCCTGGTGGCTCTTTGAAGCATCAGGGAGCCCCTGGTGACTCCCTGTAGCATCGGGGAGCCCCTGGTGACTCCCTGTAGCATCAGGGAGCCCCTGGTGGCTTCCCGTAGCATCAGGGAGCCCCTGGTGGTTCCCTGTAGCATCAGGGAGCCCCTGGTGACTCCCTGTAGCATCGGGGAGCCCCTGGTGACTCCCTGATGCATCGGGGAGCCCCTGGTGGCTTCCTGTAGCATCAGGGAGCCCCTGGTGACTCCCTGACGCATCGGGGAGCCCCTGGTGGCTTTCTGTAGCATCAGGGAGCCCCTGGTGACTCCCTGAAGCATCAGGGAGCCCCTGGTGGTTCCCTGTAGCATCAGGGAGCCCCTGGTGACTCCCTGTAGCATCAGGGAGCCCCTGGTGGTTCCCTGTAGCATCAGGGAGCCCCTGGTGACTCCCTGTAGCATCGGGGAGCCCCTGGTGACTCCCTGTAGCATCAGGGAGCCCCTGGTGGTTCCCTGTAGCATCAGGGAGCCCCTGGTGACTCCCTGAAGCATCGGGGAGCCCCTGGTGACTCCCTGTAGCATCAGGGAGCCCCTGGTGACTCCCTGAAGCATTGGGGAGCCCCTGGTGACTCCCTGAAGCATCAGGGAGCCCCCTTGGTGGCTCCCTGTAGCATCAGGGAGCCCCTGGTGACTCCCTGAAGCATTGGGGAGCCCCTGTTGGCTCCCTGAAGCATAGGGGAGCCCCTGGTGACTCCCTGAAGCATCGGGGAGCCCCTGGTGACTCCCTGAAGCATCGGGGAGCCCCTTTTGACTCCCTGTAGCATCGGGGAGCCCCTGGTGACTCCCTGTAGCATCGGGGAGCCCCTGGTGACTTCCTGTAGCATCGGAGAGCCCCTGGTGGTTCCCTGTAGCATCAGGGAGCCCCTGGTGACTCCCTGAAGCATCGGGGAGCCCCTGGTGACTCCCTGTAGCATTGGGGAGCCCCTGGTGGCTTCCTGTAGCATCGGAGAGCCCCTGGTGGTTCCCTGTAGCATCAGGGAGCCCCTGGTGGCTTCCTGTAGCATTGGGGAGCCCCTGGTGACTCCCTGAAGCATTGGGGAGCCCCTGGTGGCTCCCTGTAGCATTGGGGAGCCCCTGGTGACTCCCTGAAGCATCGGGGAGCCCCTGGTGACTCCCTGAAGCATCGGGGAGCCCCTGGTGGCTTCCTGTAGCATTGGGGAGCCCCTGGTGACTCCCTGAAGCATTGGGGAGCCCCTGGTGACTCCCTGAAGCATTGGGGAGCCCCTGGTGACTCCCTGAAGCATCGGGGAGCCCCTGGTGGCTTCCTGTAGCATTGGGGAGCCCCTGGTGACTCCCTGAAGCATCCGGGAGCCCCTGGTGACTCCCTGAAGCATCGGGGAGCCCCTGGTGGCTTCCTGTAGCATTGGGGAGCCCCTGGTGACTCCCTGAAGCATCGGGGAGCCCCTGGTGGCTTCCTGTAGCATTGGGGAGCCCCTGGTGACTCCCTGAAGCATCGGGGAGCCCCTGGTGGCTTCCTGTAGCATCGGGGAGCCCCTGGTGGCTTCCTGTAGCATCAGGGAGCCCCTGGTGGCTCCCTGAAGCATCCGGGAGCCCCTGGTGGCTCCTGAAGCATTGGGGAGCCCCTGGTGACTCCCTGAAGCATCGGGGAGCCCCTGGTGGCTTCCTGTAGCATCGGGGAGCCCCTGGTGACTCCCTGAAGCATCAGGGAGCCCCTGGTGGCTCCCTGAAGCATCGGAGAGCCCCTGGTGGCTTCCTGTAGCATCGGGGAGCCCCTGGTGACTCCCTGTAGCATCAGGGAGCCCCTGGTGGCTCCCTGTAGCATCGGGGAGCCCCTGGTGGTTCCCTGTAGCATCGGGGAGCCCCTGGTGGTTCCCTGTAGCATCGGGGAGCCCCTGGTGACTCCCTGTAGCATCAGGGAGCCCCTGGTGACTCCCTGTAGCATCAGGGAGCCCCTGGTGGCTCCCTGTAGCATCGGAGAGCCCCTGGTGGCTTCCTGTAGCATCGGGGAGCCCCTGGTGACTCCCTGTAGCATCGGGGAGCCCCTGGTGGCTCCCTGTAGCATCGGGGATCCCCTGGTGGCTCCCTGTAGCATCGGGGAGCCCCTGGTGGTTCCCTGTAGCATCGGGGAGCCCCTGGTGACTCCCTGTAGCATCAGGGAGCCCCTGGTGGCTCCCTGTAGCATCGGAGAGCCCCTGGTGGCTTCCTGTAGCATCGGGGAGCCCCTGGTGGCTTCCTGTAGCATTGGGGAGCCCCTGGTGGCTTCCTGTAGCATCGGGGAGCCCCTGGTGACTCCCTGAAGCATCAGGGAGCCCCTGGTGGCTTCCTGTAGCATCGGGGAGCCCCTGGTGACTCCCTGTAGCATCAGGGAGCCCCTGGTGACTCCCTGAAGCATCAGGGAGCCCCTGGTGACTCCCTGTAGCATCGGGGAGCCCCTGGTGGCTTCCTGTAGCATTGGGGAGCCCCTGGTGGTTCTCTGTAGCATCTGGGAGCCCCTGGTGGCTCTTTGAAGCATCAGGGGAGCCCCTGGTGACTCCCTGTAGCGTCGGGGAGCCCCTGGTGACTCCCTGTAGCATCAGGGAGCCCCTGGTGGCTTCCTGTAGCATCAGGGAGCCCCTGGTGGTTCCCTGTAGCATCAGGGAGCCCCTGGTGACTCCCTGTAGCATCGGGGAGCCCCTGGTGACTCCCTGATGCATCGGGGAGCCCCTGGTGGCTTCCTGTAGCATCAGGGAGCCCCTGGTGACTCCCTGATGCATCGGGGAGCCCCTGGTGACTCCCTGTAGCATCGGGGAGCCCCTGGTGACTCCCTGAAGCATTGGGGAGCCCCTGGTGACTCCCTGAAGCATCGGGGAGCCCCTGGTGACTCCCTGTAGCATCGGGGAGCCCCTGGTGACTTCCTGTAGCATCGGAGAGCCCCTGGTGGTTCCCTGTAGCATCAGGGAGCCCCTGGTGACTCCCTGAAGCATCGGGGAGCCCCTGGTGACTCCCTGTAGCATTGGGGAGCCCCTGGTGGCTTCCTGTAGCATCGGAGAGCCCCTGGTGGTTCCCTGTAGCATCAGGGAGCCCCTGGTGGCTTCCTGTAGCATTGGGGAGCCCCTGGTGACTCCCTGAAGCATTGGGGAGCCCCTAATGACTCCCTGAAGCATTGGGGAGCCCCTGGTGACTCCCTGAAGCATCGGGGAGCCCCTGGTGGCTTCCTGTAGCATTGGGGAGCCCCTGGTGACTCCCTGAAGCATCGGGGAGCCCCTGGTGGCTTCCTGTAGCATCGGGGAGCCCCTGGTGACTCCCTGAAGCATCCGGGAGCCCCTGGTGACTCCCTGAAGCATCAGGGAGCCCCTGGTGGCTCCTGAAGCATCGGGGAGCCCCTGGTGGCTTCCTGTAGCATCGGGGAGCCCCTGGTGACTCCCTGAAGCATCAGGGAGCCCCTGGTGGCTCCCTGAAGCATCAGGGAGCCCCTGGTGACTCCCTGAAGCATCGGGGAGCCCCTGGTGGCTTCCTGTAGCATCAGGGAGCCCCTGGTGGCTCCTGAAGCATTGGGGAGCCCCTGGTGACTCCCTGAAGCATCAGGGAGCCCCTGGTGGCTCCCTGAAGCATCAGGGAGCCCCTGGTGACTCCCTGAAGCATCGGGGAGCCCCTGGTGGCTTCCTGTAGCATCGGGGAGCCCCTGGTGACTCCCTGAAGCATCAGGGATCCCCTGGTGGCTCCCTGAAGCATCAGGGAGCCCCTGGTGGCTTCCTGTAGCATCAGGGAGCCCCTGGTGACTCCCTGAAGCATCAGGGAGCCCCTGGTGGCTCCTGAAGCATTGGGGAGCCCCTGGTGACTCCCTGAAGCATCAGGGAGCCCCTAGTGGCTCCCTGAAGCATTGGGGAGCCCCTGGTGACTCCCTGAAGCATCGGGGAGCCCCTGGTGGCTTCCTGTAGCATTGGGGAGCCCCTGGTGGCTTCCTGTAGCATCGGGGAGCCCCTGGTGGCTTCCTGTAGCATCAGGGAGCCCCTGGTGGCTCCCTGAAGCATCAGGGAGCCCCTGGTGACTCCCTGAAGCATCAGGGAGCCCCTGGTGGCTCCTGAAGCATTGGGGAGCCCCTGGTGACTCCCTGAAGCATCAGGGAGCCCCTAGTGACTCCCTGAAGCATCGGGGAGCCCCTGGTGACTCCCTGTAGCATCGGGGAGCCCCTGATGACTCCCTGTAGCATCGGGGAGCCCGTGGTGGCTCCCTGAAGCATCAGGGAGCCCCTGGTGGCTTCCTGTAGCATCAGGGAGCCCCTGGTGGCTTCCTGAAGCATCGGGGAGCCCCTGGTGGCTTCCTGTAGCATCGGGGAGCCCCTGGTGGTTCCCTGTAGCATCGGAGAGCCCCTGGTGGCTTCCTGTAGCATCGGGGAGCCCTTGGTGGCTCCCTGAAGCATCAGGGAGCCCCTGGTGGCTTCCTGAAGCATCGGGGAGCCCCTGGTGGCTCCCTGAAGCATCAGGGAGCCCCTGGTGGCTTCCTGTAGCATCAGGGAGCCCCTGGTGGCTTCCTGTAGCATCGGGGAGCCCCTGGTGACTCCCTGTAGCATCAGGGAGCCCCTGGTGGCTTCCTGTAGCATCGGGGAGCCCCTGGTGGCTTCCTGTAGCATCGGGGAGCCCCTGGTGGCTCCCTGAAACATCAGGGAGCCCCTGGTGGCTTCCTGTAGCATCAGGGAGCCCCTGGTGGCTTCCTGTAGCATTGGGGAGCCCCTGGTGGCTCCCTGTAGCATCGGGGAGCCCCTGGTGGCTCCCTGAAGCATCGGGGAGCCCCTGGTGGTTCCCTGTAGCATCGGGAGCCCCTGGTGGCTCCCTGAAACATCAGGGAGCCCCTGGTGACTCCCTGTAGCATCAGGGAGCCCCTGGTGACTCCCTGAAGCATTGGGGAGCCCCTGGTGGTTCCCTGTAGCATCGGGGAGCCCCTGGTGGCTCCCTGAAACATCAGGGAGCCCCTGGTGACTCCCTGAAGCATCAGGGAGCCCCTGGTGGTTCCCTGTAGCATCGGGGAGCCCCTGGTGGCTCCCTGAAACATCAGGGAGCCCCTGGTGACTCCCTGTAGCATCAGGGAGTCACCAGGGGCTCACCCAGAAATTGGCATTTCATTACATTCAACCCTTGTTTTTTAACATAAATTGTGTCAATGTATATCTTACCACTGTAATTTAAACCTCACTTTGTCTTTACAATACATCATCTTTCAAATTATTAGCTAAATGTTGCTCACTCTAGGCCTAAAATGTTAGTTTAATTTAGATTGTTATACAATGTCAATCAGTATTGGCTAGACAGTGACCCCGACCACGACGGTCTCCGGGGTTGGAGGTCCCTGTGCCCTTCTTCACCGCCTTCGAGGTCAACCCCGGAACTCACAGTTCCTGCGACGGCGCTGGAACCAATCGTATTGGCGTGTGCCTTTCCATTGGAGACTTTCAGCGCCGTGGAAAGGGGGGACCTGCTGCCTGGGTAACAGCTTCTCCCCCGAATCAACCTACCCTGGCTTTGTGCCCTGGTGCAACCCGTTCTCGCAAATTTAATAAGTCAATATTGACTTATTAAATATGTGCATAAGTGACATACTTAACATAATAGTTTCCCTTGAAAAGCTTCATAGAAAACACCGACCTTACCTAACCTACTTAGTATGTTAAGATAAGCATCTTATTGCTTTGTAATTACAATTATTACCTAACCTATACTTATAATAGGTTAAGTAACAATTGTAATTACGAAGCTATAAGATGCTTATTTTAACATACTAAGTAGGTTAGGTAAGGTCGGTGTTTTGTATGAAGCTTTTCGAGGGAAACTATTATGTTTAGTATGTCACCTATGCACGCAACTAATAAGTCAATATTGACTTATTAAATTTGCGAGAACGGGTTGCCTGGTGAGGCCACTCCAGACCGACAACCAGAGCGCAACTCCATAGTCTCCTGACACTGATGGATGCCTACTACTAGACAGTGTTTAGTCCAGCCAGTTTTGTAAGGTTGTTATGGATTAAGTTTGTGATTCTAGTAATGACAATGTCTACGTGCTGCGCTCTTGTTGTGAATCTTATGTAATTAATGTACTCTACTGTGTGTTTTTGTCAACTTTCCCAGTCATAAATGTACAACCATTTATGAATAAAGTTTTTGCGTGATTGAGTGGAAGTGCAGCAAGCTCTTGCAAACTAACAAATCCACAAGGATCGTGATGAGGGTTCGCACTTACGCCCGGGTTTATCCCAGACGATCATCCCGGGCGTAAGTTCGAACCCTCATCACCGCCCTTGTGGATTGGTTCATTTGATATATCACGCTATTGTGGTTTCTGTGTGTATCTAGCAAACTAGTGCTGAGGGTCTATCCTGAGAACTATGTTGACCAGACCACACACATAAAAGGTGAAGGGACGACGACGTTTCGGTCTGCCCTGGACCATTCTCAATCAACTTGAGAATGGTCCAGGACGGACCGAAACGTCGTCGTCCTCTCACCTTCTAGTGTGTGGTCTGGTCAACATTCTTCAGCCACGTTATTGTGACTCATCGCCTGCTCCTGAGAGCTATGTTGTATCTTACAAGATACACATTTAGTTTGGAGTGCAGTTTTATATAACACCTACAGTCTCCATGGCGTAGTGGTAAGACACTCGCCTGGCGTTCTGCGAGCGCTTTGTCCTGGGTTCGTATCCTGGCCGGGGAGGATTTACTGGGTGCAAATCCTTAATTGTAGCCTCTGTTTAACCCAACAGTAAAATGGGTACCTGGTTGTTAAACGATTCTTCGCAGGGGTTGTATTTTGGGGACCATAGGATTAAGGCCTTGCCCGAAACACTATGCGTACTAGTGGCTGTACAAGAATGTAAGAACTCTTGTATATATAAATAAAAAAACTATTTTTTTTATATAATATAAAATAATTCCAATTCTCTCTTCTTCTTTTCCAGGTGGTGCCATATTGGGGTAATCCCGAAGAACGTAAAAATCTTCGCAAGTTTTTTGATGGCAAAAATCTAGGGACGAGGGAGGCAAGTTTCCATATAGTTGTAACAAGTTACCAGATTGTTATTCAAGACTTCAAGTTTTTGAACCGTTTAAAGTGGAACTACATGGTTCTTGATGAGGCCCAAGCCATCAAAAGCATTAACAGGTACGGTACTGGTATTTTATAGAATGGATATAACTCGGTATTTTAAAACCTTAACAGACGGTATTGCAATATCCCTCTGTAGGAAGGGGGTAGGTTATCTTAAGGTTATCGTGAGGTGATTTCAGGGCTTAGCGTCCCCGCGGCCCGGTCCTTGACCAGGCCTCCTTGTTATTACACATCCCCAGGAAGCAGCAGCCCGTAGCAGCTGTCTAACTCCCAGGTACCTATTTACTGATAGGTAACAGGGGCATCAGGGTGAAAGAAACTGCCCCATTTGTTTCCGCCTCCACCGGGGATCGGACCCGGAACCTTAGCACTACGAATCTCAAGTGCTGCCACTCAACTGTCAAGCCTGTATGAGGGGGATGGGGAAGGGGGGGTATGGGCACTGTGGATAAACTTGTTTCGGATTTCTCAGAACATAGGAGGCCTTTGTCGACGACCGGGCCATGGGGACGCTAAGACCCGAAATCATCTCAAGGTAACTGCATCATCTCAAGGTAGTCCACAATGCAATGCGCATTGTAGGGCTCTCAAGTGTTTTCATAGTCTCTCTCCCATTTCCACTCGATTTCAACAGATTGAAAAATAGATATGGCTTCTTTCCATTGAAGGGAGCCGGTCGGCCGAGCGGACAGCACGCTGGACTTGTGATCCTGTGGTCCTGGGTTCGATCCCAGGTGCCGGCGAGAAACAATGGGCAGAGTTTCTTTCACCCTATGCCCCTGTTACCTAGCAGTAAAATAGGTACCTGGGTGTTAGTCAGCTGTCACGGGCTGCTTCCTGGGAGTGGAGGCCTGGTCGAGGACCGGGCCGCGGGGACACTAAAGCCCCGAAATCATCTCAAGATAACCTCAAGATTGGATATAGGACACGTTTGGTCTTCCTCCAGTGGATTTCTCTGCCATAACATGAAGCCATTGATTGCCTCGTCATGTTGTCCCTCTTTCCTGATCGAAAGGCGATTGTGGTGAACACTTTTTGCTTGTACGAATGCAACCTTGATTTGGCAAACTTCATTTTGGCGAATCTTCACCCGCCAAACGCACACCGAAACTACGATGTTGATACAACGTTCGAACAAGTTTTAACACTTCCTAACCAGTTATAACAACCAATATAGCAAGTTGTAACAACGTTCTAATACGGCATAAACACGTTAAGCCAAGATGTAACAACTTTATTACAAGTTGTAACACGCGGAAAATAGACAGTTTCGGTTTGTGTTTCCAGGGCAGTTGTAACTATCCAGGCCAGATTTAGTCATTGCTTCACCGAACAAGTGTTCATTATAGGGGATGTACATGTTTGCTTACATAGCACAGCCAGAGTTCACAGACTTGTAAGAAAGTTGTTCATCATGCTGTATATCTATCTGAACTATACCTGGAGTGGGTTCTGGGAGTTCTAATCTCCTGGATGATGAAGTTCTCTCCAAGCCTGCCATGGGGGCAGGATTTGACCCGTCATAACTTGGTCCAACAGACTGTTGCTTGGAGCAGTTCACATGCTCACATATCCACTACAATATGGTTGGTCTGTCATGTCTTGTAGGAACGCATCTAATTTTTTCTTGAAGGCAAGGAAATTCAACAGGACAAAGAGCTTTTATCAGAAAAGAGGGAGGAAGTTACACAGGATTTAGGAAAGTGCTGCTATCCCATACACAAGCTGCCAGGGAGAAAGAAATATTAGAAACGGTTAAGGAATTCATATGCAGGCGATGAGTCACAATAACGTGGCTGAAGAATGTTGACCAGACCACACACTAGAAGGTGAAGGGATGACGACGTTTCGGTCCGTCCTGGACCATTCTCAAGTCGATTCGACTTGAGAATGGTCCAGGACGGACCAAAACGTCGTCGTCCCTTCACCGTCTAGTGTGTGGTCTGGTCAACGGTTAAGGAAGTGAGCAAGCAACAACAGGAATTAGCAAGATGTCGACCTAAATCTTTCAGCAAAGAGCCAACACAAAAAGTTTTGCGGACAAACCAAGATAATCCAACAAAGCATGAAACCACAACCTCCCAATATTATGCATAAGATGTATGTTCCAACGTTAAGTCTTGGAACACAGCACATAGGCTAAGAGAAGCTACTGAAGGCCCACCAGTAAAGGATTCCTTATTACATTCAATGCTTAACCCCTGCACTGCGTACCTGTTTTTGGCAAAAATTTCAAGATGCAGTTGTTAAGGACATTTTTGTTGTCTTTATAAATGTTCAGCTAATGTTAATGTCAAAATGTTTCCAAACTCAATCATTTTCATTTCAAATCACAAAGAGCAATGAAAATGTTAAAAAAACTAAAAATATGGCCTAATTAAAAAAAAAACACAACCCTCAGAGCGCCTTTAAGTGCTTTGCTCAGTGCAGTGGTTAATTGTAATATTAGTGAATACATAATGATGAATGTGGATAGTGATTCAGAATTTTTTACTGATAAGATAATCGTTGTTTATTCAACAGCCAGAGATGGAAGCTGCTACTGGGGTTCAGCTGTCGAAACCGCTTACTGTTGTCGGGAACACCCATTCAAAACAGCATGGCTGAACTTTGGGCTCTGTTGCATTTTATCATGCCCACGCTCTTCGACTCGCACCTGTGGTTCAACGAGTGGTTCAGCAAGGATATTGAGGGACACGTAGAGAATAAGACGCATGTAGATGAAAGTAAGTATATTCTTCACCGCAGAATATAATAGTATGGTACTTTTACCTGTACTCACCTAGTTATGCTTGCAGGGGTTGAGCTTTGGCTCTTTGGTCCCGCCTCTCAACTGTCAATCAACTGGTGTACAGATTCCGTAAGGCACTGTAATTTTTTCACCGTATTCAGATTCAAAATTCACTGTACAGATGCAGGCGATGAGTCTCAATAACGTGGCTAAAGTAAGTTGACCAAACCACACACTAGAAGGTGAAGGGACGACTACATTTCGGTCCGTCCTGGACTATTCTCAAGTCGAATCGACTTGAGAATGGTCCAGGACGGACCGAAACGTCGTCGTCCCTTCACCTTCTAGTGTGTGGTCTGGTCAACTCACTGTACAGATTCCCGTAAGATTATCCTGTGTTTAGAAGGCTATTTCAATACAGAGCTTTTCAGTGTTGATGACAGGGAATAATAGTTTTGATTTTGCGTCATACGATTATCATGTAGCATACGTCACAGAGGCCTCGTAGCCTGGTGGATAGCGCGCAGGACTCGTAATTCTGTGGCGCGGGTTCGATTCCCGCACGAGGCAGAAACAAATGGGCAAAAGTTTCTTTCACTCTAAGTACCCCTGTTACCTAGCAGTAAATAGGTACCTGGGAGTTAGTCAGCTGTCACGGGCTGCTTCCTGGGGTGTGTGTGTGTGGTGTGGAAAAAAAAAAAAGTAGTTAGTAAACAGTTGATTGACAGTTGAGAGGCGGGCCGAAAGAGCAAAGCTCAACCCCCGCAAAAACACAACTAGTAAACACAGACGTGCCTTTCGGTTGAAAATGTCTTTAAACTCCTCTAATAATACAGCAGTATTTAATTTAACCACATGACAAGGTCTTCTCTGAATACTCTTGATTTTGGATACTTTTTAGTCTCATTCTTGACTCTCTAGTTTGCCGAATTTATTTGTTTATTTCGGTGTCAAACCACGAAGGAAGGATTAAGACGAGTTTCCTTAGGTACTCTCGTATTTAATAATCCATCCTCAGATGGATTGATTTAGAATTCAGGGGTGTGGATATATAGGCAGGAATGCTTATACAGTATAAAGGCCTATATATATCCACACTACTGAATTGTAAGCCCATCCATCTCTGCGCATACATTATATTAAAGTATGATAACTATAAATCCTTTATAATGTTGACTTTTCAGAACACTTAAATCGACTACATATGATCTTGAAACCATTCATGTTGAGGCGAGTGAAGACAGAAGTTGAGAATGAACTTACGGATAAGATTGAGGTAAGATATATTTGAGCTTGATAGAAATTACGATGAAATATAATGAAGCATTTGAAACCGAGTCATATATATTTATTGTCATACATTGCTTCATATTGAATCTTTTCTTCATATCTGTATGGCTTGTGCCCAATAGCTAGTTATCTAACAAGTAGAAGTTTGGTAAATAATAATTTTCCAAGATTTTTAACTTGACGATTCATATTGATGTTGACCGGACCACACACTAGAAGGTGAAGGGATGACGACGTTTCGGTCCGTCCTGGACCATTCTCAAGTCGATTGTGAGAATGGTCCAGGACGGACCGAAACGTCGTCGTCCCTCCACCTTCTAGTGTGTGGTCTGGTGAACATACTTCAGCCACGGTATTGTGACTCCTCGCCTGCCTTGACGATTCATAGCTTTGTTCATCTGAATGAAGAGGATCAATTTATTTGTATTTGAAAGATAAGCAAAGTATCATGTTTGTGGTAATCATTGTGACTTTATTCAACAGATTATGATGTACTGTCCCCTCACACTTCGTCAAAAGTTTTTGTATAGTGGTCTGAAAAATAAGATTAGTATTGATGAGTTGTTGAGGTCATCAATGGGTCCCTCTTCCCAGCAGTCGTCTGTAACGTCGTCACTCATGAATCTTGTTATGCAGTTCAGGAAGGTATGTACTCACTTAGTTGTGCTTGCCGGGGTTTGAGCTGTGGCTCTTTGGTCCCACCTCTCAACTGTCAATCAGCTGGTGTATGAAGAAATGTAGACATTTACATACCACAGAGTCTATCACAGATTAAGAAAGTAATTAGAAACAGAGCAATGCAGGTGATGTACAGTGACCACAACACAGCAGTTGCAACATCAGGATCTGCGGGTTGGTACAAGAATTCAACCAACTACGAACCACTTAGTTTGATGAAAGGGAGCAGTAGAGCAACAGAAGTACACTTACATCGCAAAAGGCTTGGATACCCATGTGCATGGCTTACAGGTTCCGGAAGATGAGAGGAAATGTCAACACTGGAAAAATGCCCGACAGACCACTGGAATATTATCTAACACAGTGCACAGTTACAAACCCATTAAGATTTCAACTTAGATTCAACAGAGCAGAAGAAGTTGTTAAACACATATGGCAAAATCTTACTGAAGCGACCATACGAGTAATAAATACTCATACTCCGCCCAAGTAAAACAGAAATAAGCAACACTTAGTGGGCCAGCCAGAGGCTTAGGGCCCGTGCAGGAATATCCCTGCAAAAAAAAAAAAAAAAAAAAAATGGTGTATGGATTCCTGAGCCTACTGGGCTCAGGATGTTAAATGGTTTGTTAGTCTTATCAGTACCTCTGTACTGTACAGTAGTTGGATATTAGTATTTAGGAGAGTGCAACCTCAATATGGTAAACTATATGGGGACCAACCCCAGTTTATTGGAATGAGGGATTTACTATAACCAAAGTCTACTATATACAAAGTCTACTATAGCCAAAGTCTAACCAAAGGATTTACTATAACCAAAGTTGCAGTCTCCGTGGTGTAGTGGTAAGACACTCGCCTGGCGTTCCGCGAGCGCTAAGTCATGGGTTCGTATCCTGGCCGGGGAGGATTTACTGGGCGCAATTCCTTAACTGTAGCCTCTGTTTAACACAACAGTAAAATGTGTACTTGGATGAAAAAACGATTCTTCGCGGCAGGGGATCGTATTCCAGGGACCCTTAGGATTAAGGACTTGCCCGAAACGCTACGCGTACTAGTGGCTGTACAAGAATGTAACAACTCTTGTATATATCTCAAAAACAAAAAAAAAAAAAAAAAAAGATACAGTACCTTCGTGAAGCATTTGAGATGCATTTTTCATGTGGAGAGCCTTCCGGCTTCCCGGAGCTTACCGGGCTGCTATGTTATCTTGGGATGTTATCTTGGGATGATTTCGGGGCTTTAGTGTCCCCGCGGCCCGGTCCTCGACCAGGCCTCCACCCCCAGGAAGCAGCCCGTGACAGCTGACTAACACCCAGGTACCTATTTACTGCTAGGTAACAGGGGCATTCAGGGTGAAAGAAACTTTGCCCATTTGTTTCTGCCTCGTGCGGGAATCGAACCCGCGCCACAGAATTACGAGTCCTGCGCGCTATCTACCAGGCTACGAGGCCCCTAAATTATGTATGTATTAGACCATGGCATCAGTCAGTTCAATGGAGTTCTAGCCTACCGGGGACCACGAGCCAGAACCTAACCTAACTTAACCTAACCTGGCCCACCTCAGAGAGGAGGGCCAGGTTCTGGCTTCCCTCTCTGAGGGGAGCCAGAACCATGGGCTGCCTAAGTTCATGGCCAAAGCCGCGAACTTACGAACGTCGTGGGCATTTGGATCGACCGCAGGCTGGCTGGGCCGAATAACCCTGCGAATGACCTGGGAGACCTGCGCCCTTGCCGTGCCGAGGCCGTGGCATGCAAGTAACGGTGGAGAGCTGCAACCGAACATAATACATGATGATCATTTTCTATTTACATGAATTATATGATGATGAACATTCCCACAGGCCTGTGAACTCTGTCCCTGCTTCCTAACCCCTGCCCTGCCCCACTCTCTGTATATCTTGAGGTTATCTTGAGATGATTTTGGGGCCTAGAGTCCCCGCGGCTCGGTCCTCGACCAGGCCTTCTTTTTGTTACACACCCCCCACCCCCAGGAAGCCATCCGTAGCAGCTGTCTAACTCCCAGGTACCTATTTACTGATAGGTAACAGGGGGCATTAGGGAGAAAGAAACATTTTGCCCATTTGTCTCCGCCTCCACCAGGAATCGAACTCTCAGGACTACGAATCCGAAGCGCTGTCCACTCAGCTGTCAGGCCTCCCCATAATCTGGGTCTTGAAGGAGGTACACGAAAAGAGCTTTTGAGCTGCCGAAGGATGGACCCGAAAGCAAGCAAAAACCTCTGGAAGAACGAGCCTAACTGGCCCAGAGGCACACAGAAATATTATAATGCTGCTGGAATATTATTGAGACATTCTGTGCGTAGGTTCAAACCCTCATCAAGTCCCTTGTGGATTTGTTCAACCAATTCATTAGTCAGGACTGAAATAATATTGAGAGACATACCAGCCTGGGATACCTCAGTTGATCAACTATAATCAAAACATGTTTAGTTAAGTTTTTAAATGGTTATAAATAATAATATAAAATAAGTTATATGAAGTAAGACTGTTGAAAATATTATCAGTTAGTTAGTTTAGTTCATTTATTATGCACCCTATACCCATCTTGTGGGCGGTATTGGAAAGGGTTACAGAGGCACATAATGGGCTCAGGGACTGAACCCCACAATTCATTTAGCTAAGCAAGTTACAATCTTGATGAGCTAGTTACAAAATTCAATATAAGTCGTCACATCAACAATGGGTTCGAGATCGACCATAAGTACAGTTTCTAAATTAAGCAACTGCCATATATGAAGAGCTAGTGTCACAATTTATGTTTGTCCTGCACACCGCCCCCATCCAGTATCATATGTTGTGTTATGTGGATATACAGTATTTGGACACTTAAGACTAAAAGTACATAAATAACAATATACTCCAACTAGGTATGTAATCACCCGGAACTGCTGGAACGGCGGGAGGTGCGATCGCCATTCACAATGCATCCAGAGTCTTATATCATCCCGAAGCTAGTCTTCCGTGAAGCATTCCTCCTTGATGCCCCCCCAAGCAGGCATCACCTATTATACAATCGCTTTTCAATCTTCCACCCTGACTATATACATTCTAGTTTAAAGGAAGGTGAGTAGTAGTAGAGATATATTAGCTAGTCTCTAGCGTAGATATTTATGTCTGGCAGTAGTTTTATTCTAGTTTTGAAATGATGTAAATCATTTGTAATAATTCATCAAGCCATATTGAATCATATGCGGCAGTCTAATTATATATATATATATATATATCTACAACTGGTTTTACTGTATAATTATATTGTGTATATTCACATGAAAATATTGCATGAATATGTCAAACACTTTGTAGGTTTTATATTATTATTTTAATTATCGAGGTATGCTGAACAATACAGGTGGTTACTCTTGCACTCTTCTCTTATTTCAGAGAGAGAAACGGGAAGATGTTTCTCATTTTTACGATTCGTTAACCTCAGTGTACACGAAATGTCCAGTGCGGTTTTAGGAGGATTGCTTTCAAGGTATGTTCACACCCACAGTCTTTAACTATCTAAAGCATTTAACATTAAAATGAATATGAAGATAACTTCTTTATTCAGAATATATACAGGTATTTGACGAGAAAGTGAGAGCGAGCACTTGAAAAGTGAAGGAGAATGAGAGATATAGAGAGTGAGAGATAAACAGTTTAAAAGAGAAATGAGCAAGAGGTGAGAAGATAAGTGAGAGATACTAAATGATAAGATGAGAGAAGCAAGTGATAGTGAGAGGTACGACAGTGAGTGACAGAAGGCAGAGATAGTGAGAGGGGAAAATGGTGAGTGAGAGAAAAAATAGATGGTGATGATGATGACATTCCTGAGGAAAATTGGCTGGGGGTGCATCATGCACTTTGTCCTAACTTCGGGCCACTGGTTCTGTTTCGGTGGACTCGTTGTGGGTTGATCCAGTTCCCCTGGTTTCTTGTTCCAGGACTTTTATTCCTCAGGTTGTCCTCAGTGTCCTTAACGCTAGCCAGCTTGTGGTCTACCCTCGTGCTCATGATGTCTGGCCATACACGCTTTGACGGCCGTGTTTGCTGAGAAGGGCCTCGTAGCCTGGTGGATAGCGCGCAGGACTCGTAATTCTGTGGCTCGGGTTCAATTCCCGCACGAGGCAGAAACAAATGGGCAAAGTTTCTTTCACCCTGAATGCCCCTGTTACCTAGCAGTAAATAGGTACCTGGGTGTTAGCCAGCTGTCACGGGCTGCTTCCTGGGGGTGGAGGCCTGGTCGAGGACTGGGCCGCGGGGACACTAAAGCCCCGAAATCATCTCAAGATAACCTCAAGATATGTCTTGGGCTGATATTCACGTGCGGGTGTTTAAGCAGTTGAACAGCATCTTGGCTGCCAGGTATCTTGTTCCTGTCCCTGGTCCTCTGCGGCCTTGTGTAGCTCTGGATCGTGTGTCGTGGCTGTCAGTCATTCCTGCAACGTGATACTTGCGGTGATGCTGCCTACTTGATTAGTGCCCCTTTTTGTCCTTCTCTGTGGGTAGTTTGCTTCAGGGTGCTGACGGAGCTCCCCACAGAAAACCAGCGTTGAATGTAATGAGACGCTGGTTTCTGGGTGAGCCCTAGAGGCTCCCTGACACCCTCTCTTCCTTCAAGTTGTCGGCATGTTTTATCGTTCTAGAACTGAGGAGGGAGGTGGAGCTAAATAGTGTGGGGACGTTATCTTGAGGTTATCTTGAGATGATTTCGGGGCTTTAGTGTCCCCGCGGCCCGGTCCTCGACCAGGCCTCCACCCCCAGGAAGCAGCCCGTGACAGCTGACTAACACCCAGGTACCTATTTTACTGCTAGGTAACAGGGGCATAGGGTGATAGAAACTCTGCCCATTGTTTCTCGCCGGCACCTGAAATCGAACCCAGGACCACAGGATTACAAGTCCAGTGTGCTGTCCGCTCGGCCGACCGGCTCCCATAGGGGGGGGGGCAAATTATACAAAATTTTGGTTGTTTATTTTGGTTAATGGGAAGTTTCTTTGGCAGTTTTGGGACTGAGGTTTCATTTTTATCTATGCAGTGGTCGGTTTTGATCGCCTTTCTTGGTGGCGTCCCTAGGTGGTGGCAAAGATGATAACCTTTAAATGTAAAGTGATCGTAGGCCATCGTTCCCTGCTCTTCTGTGAGAGGACCAGATTCTGGCTCACGGTCTCTGGTAGGCAAATAGAATTCTGCGACTGATGGCACTAAGTAGAATGGCACTGTTCTGTGTGTGGTAGCTTCAGGGAGCCTCTGAAGCTCAATGAGAAACTGGCCTTTCATTATACTCAATGCTGGTTTTAAGAAATATATATATGTTTATCACTCGGAATGTTCGATAATATGCTTATAGTGCTTGTACTGAACGGGGTGAGATTAGCTTGAGCTATGTCATCCCTTTGTGTGTATTTATACCTTAATAAACTTATTTCATTTTCAATGCTGTTTTTCATTTTGTGACTCTCACAAAGCAGGAATTTCATCCCTTTGAAAACAGTGCTTGTGTGATAGTTGACTCCCGAGTTTCTGTTATAAGTCACTGTAAACTCTTTGGCCCCACCAGAATTCGAACGTGGATGACCAACGGTCACCCCACTGGCTACCCAGTACTAAGACCACTCCGCTATTGATTGCCTGTATGTGGTGGATGGTCGTGGAGCTCTCATGCTTCCACATGAGCTCCACAACACTCACGTTGCTGAGTGGGTACAGCTTTACATCACATGCTGTCGTCGCAGCATGTGCTAGGATTTGATGGAAAACTGTAACAGAGATGCAACACAAGTGTTGCCAAGTAGGTGATGGTTGTGGAAGCTTGAGAGCTCCAGGAGTATCCGCCACTTAAAGTCATAGATGGTGGAGTGGTGTTAGTATTGGGTAGCCAGTGAGGTGACTCCTCGTTATCCAGGTTCGAATCCTGGTGGTGCCCAAGAGTTTATTTACTTATTTTTATACAAAGAAAGCTAATTATTTACTTATCCCCAGATGGTTGCTGCTGCTGGCTGCTCTTCAGTATGCTAACATTCGTTACTTGCGCAACACTTGGACTGAACGACTAAAGCACCCGCGTTGCCGAAGAATTCCAGCAAGTAAAGATCAACTTCTAGTAGACTGTGCGTTGTGCCCACCGTGTGCAGCGTCAAGTGAAGCGTTAACAAATCTTATTTTTACGTCAAATACGTCATCTGTATATACCTTCAGTGACCACGTCATTCGTTACATTCCCGAGACAATGAACCATAGAATAATGAGGTAAGCAGGCGATGAGTCACAATAACGTGGCTAAAGTATGTTGACCAGACCACACACTAGAATGTGAAGGGACGACGACGTTTCGGTCCGTCCTGGACCATTCTCGAGTCGAAACGTCGTCGTCCCTTCACATTCTAGTGTGTGGTCTGGTCAATAATGAGGTAAGCAGGCGATGAGTCACAATAACGTGGCTAAAGTATGTTGACCAGACCACACACTAGAATGTGAAGGGACGACGACGTTTCGGTCCGTCCTGGACCATTCTCGAGTCGAAACGTCGTCGTCCCTTCACATTCTAGTGTGTGGTCTGGTCAATAATGAGGTAAGCTTTATTTTATGGAGCAATTTTTGTTTTTCCTGTTATCTAGCAGTCTATTTTTCATACAAATAATTTGTATATGAACTGTAAGTACTGTTTCACAACCTGCCATCAAATTTTTGCAATTTAAATTTATTGAAGATATGTAGTTTTGCACTTTGACCTCCAAAGCAAAGTTCAAATGATTATTGTTTACAGTTTGCTTATAGGATTAGTAACTGCATTTCATATTTATTTCAAAAGTCATTGATATTCATGTATAGAAATATATCAAACTAATGTGTGTGTGTGTGGGAGGCCCCACTCAGTAGCTCCCCAGTGCTACAATCTGGAAATCTCCAAATCTTGGGGAAGACACTAGGCCTATAGACTAGGCCTCTAGACTAGGCCTCAAGCGACCCATGAGCACCTACTGGGTAACCAAGATCAGAATCTGACATACTCAAAGAGCCCTTAGTAATCCTGGGGATCAGAGAACACCTACCCCCCCCACCCCCCCCAAAAAAAAAAGCAACTGTGCACCAAAAATGAGCAACTGTGCACCGAAAATGAGCAACTGTGCACCGAAAATGAGTGACTGCTTGGATCATTTTGTAACCTTGATTCTAAGAGTGTAGTCCAGCGTGCTGCCCGCTCGGCCGACTGGCTCCCTGCCTTGCCTAGTAACACTTGTTGGCCACCAGATGGCAGTGCAGGTGACCCTAGTCTCTAACCACCCACAAACTCCAACAGGAATGGAGGGAACATTACAGGGAACTACAGAGGCCCCACCATAAAGAGGCAATTTTATTGCATTGTTACATACATACATTCTTGTACAGCCACTAGTACGCGTAGCGTTTCGGGAAAGTCCTTAATCCTATGGTCCCTGGAATACGATCCCCTGCCGCGAAGAATCGTTTTTTCATCCAAGTACACATTTTACTGTTGCGTTAAACAGAGGCTACAGTTAAGGAATTGCGCCCAGTAAATCCTCCCCGGCCAGGATACGAACCCATGACATAGCGCTCGCGGAACGCCAGGCGAGTGTCTTACCACTACACCACGGAGACTGCATTGTTGACCAAACCACACACACTAGAAAGTGAAGAGACGACGACGTTTCGGTCCATTCTGGACATTTATCGAGTCGATTCACACAATCGACTTGATAATGGTCCAGGGCGAACCGAAACGTCGTCGTCTCTTCACTTATTAGTCTGTGGTTTGGTCAACATTTTTCGGTCACGTTATTGTGACTCCTCATCTGCATTTTATTGCATTCATCTTGAGGTTATCTTGAGGTTATCTTGAGATGATTTCGGGGCTTTAGTGTCCCCGCGGCCCGGTCCTCGACCAGGCCTCCACCCCCAGGAAACAGCCCGTGACAGCTGACTAACTCCCAGGTACCTATTTACTGCTAGGTAACAGGGGCATTCAGGGTGAAAGAAACTTTGCCTATTTGTTTCTGCCTCGTGCGGGAATCGAACCCACGCCACAGAATTACGAGTCCTGCGTGCTATCCACCAGGCTACGAGGCCCCTTCATAGCTAGATTTGTGGGAGGACTCCCTTCAGTAGCTTCCCGGTGCTATCTCATGATAGTACCTTAGAAAGAGGTGGCTGTCCAAACTGAGGAAGAACTGACCCCCAAAAGAAAACAGATGTCCAGGCTAAAACATAGGCCTAAGGGCAGAAGAACCAAGCTCTGAAGAACACCAGAATGGAACTTAAAGTCCCACCAAGCGTTTAGGAATCTACTTATGTACCTGTACATCTTTTCTCAGTCTTTGGTGGCTTCGTTTACATTTATTAAACATTTTACGAGCATTGAAGCTTTCCTGTCAAATATTATTTTGTCATAAACAACCACCTAGTGCTTTGGAGCGTAAACAAACTGTTTAATAAATGTAAACAATGGTGCCAAGATAGAGATAAACAGATTCTTTAGTACTTGCATAACTGTTTGATAAATCCAGCCCCAGCATTAATAAGAGTGAAGAACAGTGTGGGCTCTATATTCATGACCCCACACACAAATATAGAGACATGCTCTTGGTATAAGACACAAGGGTAGCCTAGGCTCTATATTCATGACCCCACACACAAATATAGAGACCAGCTCTTGGTATAAGACACAAGGGGTAGCCTAGGCTCTATATTCATAACCTCACATACACAAATATAGAGACCAGCTCATCATAGGAGACAGAAGGGCAGTGAAGGCTCAGGTCAGCATATGATGACAAAAGGAACAAATCCACAAGGGCCGTGACGAGGATTCGAACCTGCGTCCGGGAGCATCCCAGACACTGCCTTAATCGACAAAATGATTAAGGCAGACACAAATGATTACATTACACAAATGAGATTTGTGTAATGACAAAAGGACCTCAGTAATATCCACAGGTAGGAAACAGTGAAGATAGTCAGACATGGCTGAAAAATGTTGACCAAATCACACACTAGAAATTGAAGAGACGACGATGTTTTGGTCCGTCCTGGATCAATATCAAGTCGATTATCAAGACAGTCGACTTGATAATAGTCCAGGACAGACCGAAACGTCGACGTCTCTTCAATTTCTAGCATGTTGTTTGGTCAACAGTCAAGATAGAGTTTATGTATTGGAAAGGGTGATTTTATAGTTGAGATAGTTTAAGCTATGTAGCAGAAAAATATATTGTGTGGAAGATACAGAGGTGTCCAAAGAAATCACAGAAATGTGTGATGTATCAATGAGAATATCTCATTGATGTATGTACAGTAGAGAGAGATAATGCTGATGTAGTGGAGGTGGAGTTTATGTAGTGAGTGTGCAAGTCTCTCAGTTGATATGTTACTGGAGCAACCCGTCCTCTTAAAAAATAACGTCACTTTTGGCTCGTATGCGCGGCGCTATGGCTAAATTTGGACGTAATTTGAAATGAAATCGACTCACAAAAGTGACGTTCTGTTCCGTTTTCTATTTGAGTCGTCCGGCCTACGCGCAGAGGTTATAAAAGGACACTTTAAATTAATGTTTTTCATAACGTTTTGAAACTTTATGAGAATTTCCTGCCCACCTAACCTATCAGAGGACCCTTAACTTACTGTTGTTGAAAAAAAAATTCCAAATATATTTTCATTTTTTTTTTCATTTTCAAATTAAGTCCAAATTCGACCATACGGGCAAACGGCCACAAGCGACGTTCTTTTTAAGAGGACAGGTTGACTGGAGAATGGATGAGGACACTCCTTTCATCACACTTTTGGGTTTAACTAATATACAGGTATACCTCAGTTTAAGAGTTTAATTGGTTCCTGGAGACGCCTCGTATTCCGAAAACTCGCATTCCGAAGCTAATTTCCCCATAAGAAATAAAGGGAAATGAATTAATCCGTTCCTGACTACCCCAAAAACCCCACATCAAACTAAGTTTTTATACCTAATTCATCTAAATAAACCTACAAAACTATGTTCAAGTTATTACTGACCTTGCAGTTGAATGCTGTAGGCGTATGGAAGATGGTGAGGAGGTGGGAGGAAGAGAGGAGTTACTGTTTGGAAGGGGAGTCCCCTTCCATTATCACATCAGGCAGTGAGGACTTCACTGGTATGCACACTCTGGCACATTTTGTCTGCATACCACTAGGACTTGCTTGTTTTACTAAGAATTTGTCTAATGACACTTGTTTTTCCCTACATTTTAACACTTGTCTGTAGTAAGACATCACATTATCATTTAAAAGGTCAATGCAACGGCCTGCTACAGCTTTATCTGGGCGAGTTTTTTCAACAAAACTTTGCAGTTCTTCCCATACTTCACACATTTTCTTAATCAAGAAGGGACATCCTCTACTCACAGCTATTTTCTTAGGTTGAACCTTACCAATGGCTTTCTTGAGACCCATGGCAAGATATATAATGACAACTTTTATGCTCAAATGGCCAAAAAACCGATAAAAAACTGTAAATCCTTGTGAAGAATTCAGGTGGGATAGTCACTGGACACGAGACACTGGTAAACTGAGGCGCGATCGCCATGCCACCACGCACACCACGCGCCAGTCGGCCTGTACACGTATCAACAAACTCGCGTCCCGAGGTAACCCTCGCCTTCCGAGACATATTTTTGGAGTAAATCCTGCTCATCTTCCGAAAAACTCGCATACAGGGACACTCGCATTCCGAGGTACCACTGTTTATATATACATGTATATGATTTTGGAGTACTGTAGTTAATTCATTCGTGTATGAACTCTTTCTTTTAATTAACAGCCTTGCTCTAAAAATGCATTCACATGAAAAACCCGTAGTCCAGAATCTTTTATATTAAAGTTTTGATTTTCCCCGCAGGTCAAAGAAAGCAAGAATGCCGCTGATAGAAGTAGTATCGGAAAAAAAGTTTACCTGTGAGGGTGAAAACATGTCTAGTGATTTATTGACTGTAATACCTAAGGAGGAAGCCACCATTACAAGTGTGCCAGAATTGAAAATGGGTTTTGGAAAATTTAGTTCCCAACATAAAATTGGGCATTTGCACAAAATGGGAAGTCCACAAAAATTGGGAAGCAGTCACAAGTCTTCACACAGAAGAGCAAGTGGCGGATTAAAGCATTCCTTGAGAAAGCATGGTGAAAAGGTGAGTAAATTCTGCACATGACAATAAGAGCATGTTGACCAGACCACACACTAGAAGGTGAAGGGACGACGACGTTTCGGTCCGTCCTGAACCATCCTCCAGTTGATTATGAGAATATTCTCACAATCGACATTGTGAGAATATTCTTACAATGATCTGTCCTGGACCATTCTCAAGTCGATTGTGAGAATATTCTCGCAATCGACTTGAGAATGGTTCAGGACGGACCGAAATGTCGTCGTCCCTTCACCATCTAGTGTGTGGTCTGGTCAACATACTTCAGCCACGTTATTGTGACTTATCGCCTGCAATAAGAGCAACATTAATATACTTAGTTTGTATTTGAAATGGTCGAAGGAAAATTAATTTTAAAGGTCATAAGACATGAAGGCCTTTTCTGTGGAAAGCCTCTTTGGCTCCCTGGAGCTATACTAGGCTGATGTGTATATATTAGACCGTGGCAACAGTCAATCGATGGAGTTCTAAGCCTACTGGAGACCTGAGCCAGAACCTGGCCCCCCTTCAGAGAGGCACGAGGAGCAATGGCATATAGACACCTCCCCCGTGTAGTTGGAAGCAGTCTATTTGCTATCTACCTGGTCAGGCACCCAGAAAGATAGGAATCCCAAAACAAACTACAGCTGGTTAAGAATTGTGAGCCAAAAGCCGAAGGTGCAAGCAGAACTCCTAAATCAGAAAACAAGCAAATGTGATGTCACCACAGCCACCGCGCTGCTGTCTGCGCAGCTCCTCAGACCTCTCACACCGGCTACCCAACCCCAGTTCTGAGGCTGTTGTGTTGAGTGGCGGTCGATCGACTCTGGTTCCAATCTTTGAGCAGTGCCGTGCCTTGTGATGTACTGCAGTATGGTGGTGTACGAGACAGGTACTCACCTAGTTGTACTCACCTAGTTGTGTTTGCGGGGGTTGAGCTCTGGCTCTTTGATCCCGCCTCTCAACCGTCAATCAACTGGTGTACAGGTTCCTGAGCCTATTGGGCTCTGTCATATCTACACTTGAAACTGTGTATGGAGTCAGCCTCCACCACATCACTTCCTAACAGGTGTAATTGAAGAAGTGCTGGGGCTGCATGCGCCTAGAGTTCCCTTCCCTAGGTGCTCTGTAAGTACTGCCTCTGCAGGTTACCTGCCACAAATTGTTCGGGGGCTACCTCTGCAGGTTACCTGCCACAAATTGTTCGGGGGCTACCTCTGCAGGGTTCTTTTGCTGCTTGGTGACTGCCTGCCCTTAGGGTCAGCTGGGTTTTTTCCTGCCCATGTTTATCCTTCGGTAGGAGGTAGCATGGTCGCTGGCAGGGGCGCAAGGTACTGTGGAGCTGTCTTATAATACACATAGCGGCCGGCTTTTGCGGGGTGTTTATTTTTCTTTTGTTTTGTTTTCCCTGGTGGGGGTCAGCCTGGTGTGGCTGTAGGACCTCTTGTATGATTTTGGTGGCCCTCCGCTAGGTCCCCGTGATTGCACACGTCGCAGGGGTTCAGAATTTTGTTTGTTTGTTAGCTCTGCGATACTGTAACCAGTTAGCAGTACCTTGCCTGGGCTTCCATTAGCAGTCAGCCTAAGGGTCCTGAGAACCCCCATTGGGGCTCATTGGTCCAATGGATGCCTCCTCTGAGTCCCATCTCACTTCATGCAAGTTTGGAGGTTGCTCTGTCCCCTACCAGGAGTCTCGTAGCCTGGTGGATAGCGCGTAGGACTCGTAATTCTGTGGCGCGGGTTCGATTCCCGCACGAGGCAGAAACAAATGGGCAAAGTTTCTTTCACCCTGAATGCCCCTGTTACCTAGCAGTAAATAGGTACCTGGGAGTTAGTCAGCTGTCACGGGCTGCTTCCTGGGGGTGGAGGCCTGGTCGAGGACCGGGCCGCGGGGACACTAAAAAAAGCCCCGAAATCATCTCAAGATAACCTCAAGATTGTCTCAGGATGACATTCTTCGTTTTTGCCTCCGCCATGCTGCCTGTTGGGTCGATGACACCTTTGACATGGAGTCCTGCGAATGGTGTTCCTTGCATGTACTGTAATACAGTTCACCCAGTCCACTAATGTTGATATTCGGATGCAGGCAGCTTCAGCATTGCATGAGGTTTAGGTTGCTGCAACGCGCTAGGTTGATTGCCTTTCTGGATGCATTGCAGCTGCCCCGCTTTGGTTATAAGGACCCGGACTTGGAGGTGTTAGTTGCCTCACCTTTGGTTTCGTCTGTGGGTTTCGTTTCAATGGCAGAGACAGTTGAGTGGTCCCTTTCTGCTGGGGATACGAAGCCTTCGCTTTCACAACAGTTACCCTGCTCCAGTCCTTCTCCTTGAGATGATCCCTTCCTGTCTCAGGCATTGGGTATGGAACACGGCTCTGCTCTGGAGTTGTCATGGCTGATGTCCTGGGCTAGAGGAAAGCCCAAGGAGGGTCTGTGAGTGCCCTTCAACTGCTCCTGGATTTTGAGGGAATTTGGGTCTGGGGAGAGGACTTCTATCCCCTCTTCAATGTACGAGCTTGATTACTCCATGTGCCGTTTAGTTCTGTGGAGTTTCCGTCTTCCTCCTTGTGCCTTCTACAGTGCAGGCAGTCATTTCTTGGTTTCTCCTGCATGACCTCACTTCCCCTGTGGACCCGGCCTCCAAGTTCAGGTCTGCTTCTGCCTTTTGTCTTTAGCACGAGGTTATCTTGAGATGATTTCGGGGCTTTTAGTGTCCCCGCGGCCCGGTCCCCTCGACCAGGCCTCCACCCCCAGGAAGCAGCCCGTGACAGCTGACTAACACCCAGGTACCTATTTTACTGCTAGGTAACAGGGGCATAGGGTGAATGAAACTCTGCCCATTGTTTCTCACCGGCACCTGGGATCGAACCCAGGACCACAGGATCAAAAGTCCAGCATGCTGTCCGCTCGGTTGACCGGCTCCCATGATCCGGATCCATGAGGGTCTAGATTCACCCTGGCTTACTGACAATCCTCTCCTCTCCTTTCCTGGGGCTTGGAAGGGTTTCTGCTATACGACGACACTTAAGTTGTGGGAAGTGATCGCCATGTTTGACGTGTTTTGGGTGGCGTTTTTATGGGAAAGCTTCTTGTGGCTTAGTGAAGTTATTTAGCTGAAATGGCTCCCAACCACTAGGTCACATCAGTCATGGAGTTGTGTTTGGCCTTCAGGGGACCAGAGGGGCAGAGAGTGATGTGACATTCTTCCACCCCAATGGAAAGACAAAATAAGCATCACAGAACACTGCTGTGTTCTGCTCCTGCTCTTGGCTTGGTGGCCACTTGCACACATTATTAGTAGCAAACCTCTGCCACGAGAGGAAGCCCCAGAGCCCCAGCTCATGCTCTTGGCTTGGTGGCCACTTGCACACATTATTAGTAGCAAACCTCTGCCACGAGAGGAAGCCCCAGAGCCCCAGCTCCTGCTCTTGGCTTGGTGGCCACTTGCACACATTATTAGTAGCAAACCTCTGCCACGAGAGGAAGCCCCAGAGCCCCAGCTCATGCTCTTGGCTTGGTGGCCACTTGCACACATTATTAGTAGCAAACCTCTGCCACGAGAGGAAGCCCCAGAGCCCCAGCTCCTGCTCTTGGCTTGGTGGCCACTTGCACACATTATTAGTAGCAAACCTCTGCCACGAGAGGAAGCCTCAGAGCCCCAGCTCCTGCTCTTGGCTTGGTGGCCACCTGCACACATTATTAGTACCAAACCTCTGCCACGAGAGGGAGCCCCAGAGCCCCAGCTCTTGCTCTTGGCTTGGTGGCCACTTGCACACATTATTAGTAGCAAACCTCTGCCACGAGAGGGAGCCCCAGAGCCCCAGCTCTTGCTCTTGGCTTGGTGGCCACTTGCACACATTATTAGTAGCAAACCTCTGCCACGAGAGGAAGCCCCAGAGCCCCAGCTCATGCTCTTGGCTTGGTGGCCACTTGCACACATTATTAGTAGCAAACCTCTGCCACGAGAGGAAGCCCCAGAGCCCCAGCTCATGCTCTTGGCTTGGTGGCCACTTGCACACATCCCACTGCTCCTAAGCTAAGTGCCAGCCATCCTTGGACTTTGTTGGGCCATTCTTGGACCATCTTTGGACTTTGTTGGGTCATTCTTGGACCATCTTTGGACTTTGGGGGCCATTTTCTTGTTTATTGGTAAAAATGTTTGTATTTGCTGCTTCTGCACGTTTTTCTACTGGCTTGTTGTGTGGGCTTGACTCATGTTGTATCGGGAGATACATGTGTACAAGGTTCCTTCCCTGGGTGCTCTCTGGCACTGCTCCTGCACCGACGGGTACTTTTCTGGCGTGTTCGGGAGTTTGCCCTTTCAAGTCTTGGTCGCCAGAGTGGAGTGTCTTACCTCAGGTTGTTCGTGGGTCTTGTGGCCTCTCTGTTTAGACCCGTGGTTGGGGAGAACAATTGGATGTTGACCAAACCACACACTAGAAAGTGAAGGGACGACATGAGAATGGTCCAGGATGGACCGAAATGTCATCATTTCCATCTCCATCGTCATCGGCTCTGAAGGGGAGCCAGTCAGCCGAGCGGACAGCACACTGGACTTGTGATTCTGTAGTCCCGGGTTCAATCCCGGGCGCCGACGAGAAACAATGGGTAGAGTTTCTTTCACCCTATGCCCCTGTTACCTAGCAGTAAAATAGGTACCTGGGTGTTGGTCAGCTGTCACGGGCTGCTTCCTGGGGGTGGAGGCCTGGTCGAGAACCAGGCCACGGGGACACTAAAACCCCGAAATCATCTCAAGATAACCTCAAGATAACAAGATAACATCCCTTCACTTTCTAGTGTGTGGTTTGGTCAGCATATTTCAGCCACGTTATTGTGACTCCACGTCTGCAAAATTTGGATGGTTGGGGTAAGCTGGGTTCTTGTTTTATATGGCACATTGCAGTTGGCCTTCACAGCCATGTTGGTTGGACTGTGTTCACTGACGTGCCTGACAGCCTGGAGAGGCTTTTGGAAGTTGTTGTACTCTCTGAGCCCGGCCTGAGGCCAGGCTCGACTGGTGATAACTTGGTCCAGTAGAGCAAGCAACAAGTGATAACTTGGTCCATTGGAGCAAGCAACAAGTGATAACTTGGTCCATTGGAGCAAGCAACAAGTGATAACTTGGTCCATTGGAGCAAGCAACAAGTGATAACTTGGTCGATTATCTAAACTTAACTTACCACAATCGACTTGAGAATGGTCCAGGACGGACCGAAACGTCGTCGTCCCTTCAACTTCTAGTGTGTGGTCTGGTCAACATACTTCAGCCACGTTATTGTGACTCATCGCCTGCACCTGGATAACTTGGTCCATTGGAGCAAGCAACAAGTGATAACATGGTCCAGTGGAGCAAGCAAGAAGTGATAACTTGGTCCATTGGAGCAAGCAACAAGTGATAACTTGGTCCATTGGAGCAAGCAACAAGTGATAACATGGTCCATTGGAGCAAGCAACAAGTGATAACTTGGTCCATTGGAGCAAGCAACAAGTGATAACTTGGTCCATTGGAGCAAGCAACAAGTGATAACTTGGTCCATTGGAGCAAGCAACAAGTGATAACATGGTCCATTGGAGCAAGCAACAAGTGATAACTTGGTCCATTGGAGCAAGCAACAAGTGATAACTTGGTCCATTGGAGCAAGCAACAAGTGATAACTTGGTCCATTGGAGCAAGCAACAAGTGATAACTTGGTCCATTGGAGCAAGCAACAAGTGATAACTTGGTCCATTGAAGCAAGCAACAAGTGATAACTTATTGCTTGGAGCGGCCCACAAGCCCACATATCCACTACAACCCAGTTGGTCTGACACTTCTTGCAAGAACTGATCTAAATGTTTCATGAAGACATTTTACCTTTGTTCTGGCCCTATTTCTAATGCTTGCTGGGAGAGTATTGAACAGCAGTGGACACCCCCCCTGATGTTCAGACAGTGTTCTCTGGTGATGCCTATGGCACCTACTCTTCACTAGTTCTATTCTGCATTTCCTTCAGTACCTTTTGCTCCAGTATGGCTTGGGGAGTAAAAGAACTCCCAGAACCCCATCAAGCAGGTATTCTACTGTCCAAATTTGGGACCTGGCCCTCCAGTATCTTCCATGCATATATTATATTATACCTCTCTCGTCTCCTTTTCAGAGAGTACATTTTGAGAGCTTTGCGATCTCAATAATTTAGGTGTTTCATCACATCTGTGCATGCCATATAGGGTCTCTGTATTCCCTCTATTTCAGGATCTCTCCTGCTCTGAAAGGGGACATGAGTACTGAACAGTACTCAAGACAGGACACCACCAGTGATTTAAATAGTATTAGCATTGTTGTGGGATCTCTGGATGTGAACATTCTCATAATCCATCCTATCATTTTCCTGGCCGCCGCTGTATTTGCTCAGTTATGATTACTAAATGTCAGGTCGTCAGACATTGTAATTCCCAGATCTTTTACATGCTGTTTTCCTTCTATGAGTAAGTCTGACTGTGTCCTATACCCTGTATTTCGTTTTAAGGTTCTCATTTCTACCATATTATTTTCCGTTGCCCAATCGAAGTCTTAATTAATATTGGCTATTTCAGTGTCTATTTCTATTTCTATTTGTTGTCTATTTAGTATTTCAGTGTCTTCTTGAAAGGAAATTTTCATGTTGATTTTTATATCATCTGCAAAGGATGACATACGAAGTTGTGACTAGTAGTTTTGTCTATATCTGAGAAAAGAATGAGAAAGAGCAGTGGTGCAAGGCTGTGCCCTGGGGTACAGAGCAATGGTGCAAGGACTGTGTTACACACAGAAATCACAATAACATGATGCATCAAATGAACAAATCCACATGGGCCGTGACGAGGATTCGACCCTGCGCCCAAGAGCATCCCAGACACTGCCTTAGCTCAGTCGATTAAGGCAGCGTCTGGGATGCTCTTGGACGCAGGTTCGAATCCTCGTCACGGCTCTTGTGAATTTGTTCAAGGACGCATAAGAGCTTTTCACTGCATTTGGACTTGATCTTACTTGATTGACTGTTACACTTTGCATTCTGTTTGACAGAAAAGTTGAAATTCCAATGCTCCACTTTACCCGTTATTCCTGTTGATCTCATTTTATGAGCTATCACTCTATGGTCACACCTAACAAATGCCTTTGCAAATGCAGGCGATGAGTCACAATAACGTGGCTAAAGTAAGTTGACCAGACCACACACTAGTAGGTGAAGAGACGACCACGTTTCGGTCCGTCCTAAACCATTCTCAAATCGACTTGAGAATGGTCCAGGACGGACCAAAACGTCGTCGTCCCGTCACCTACTAGTGTGTGGTCTGGTCAACTTGCCTTTGCAAAGTATGTGTATACAACATCTGCATTTTGTTTTTGTTCTAATGCATCTGTGATTTTGTTGTCAAAGTGGTTGAGTAGTGGTTGAGTACAGGAGAACATGCACGATATTTAGAAACTATAATTAAAAAAAATGTATACCTTGAGGTTACCTTAGGGAGCCGGTCGGCCGAGCGGACAGCACGCTGGACTTGTGATCCTGTAGTCCTGGGTTCGATCCCAGGCGCCGGCGAGAAACAATGGGCAGAGTTTCTTTCACCCTATGCCCCTGTTACCTAGCAGTAAAATAGGTACCTGGGTGTTAGTCAGCTGTCACGGGCTGCTTCCTGGGGGTGGAGGCCTGGTCGAGGACTGGGCCGCGGGGACACTAAAAGCCCCGAAATCATCTCAAGATAACCTCAAGATATATCTTGAGATGATTTCGGGGCTCAGTATTCCCGCGGCCCGGTCCTCGACCAGGCTGCCTCGTTGCTAGACGGACTGGACACGATCCAACAGCCTCTCTGCTTGCAACACTAACATAATCACGAGGGTCACACGTCAGGCAGACTCCATTGCCGGTGAATCACAGCAGCATGAGTCCAGGAAGCGTCGTACCATCCACATCACCTCTTATACATTGGCCTTCTTCCATGTAAGTCAATATAAAGCAAAATTCATCCCGCTAACTTTTTGAAGTTTGGGGGCTGTGCATATTTTAAAGTTGTTTGATTCTACATCACAGACTTCCTAAAAGATGAAGTAACCCCTCAGAATAGATAGCGGAAAAGTATGTGATGGTTTTGTAAGATTGAGAAATTAAAAAGAAATGTTTTGTATTGACGACAGAAAGAGGCCAAGTTGATGGAAGGCGAGGAGGGAGCCGAGAGTGGAGTGACGGAGCTATGCCTGCTTCCTGAAGTGCGTCACGTCAAGCGCCTCCCTCTCATCCGTACCTGTCAGCCCACCGTACTTCCCAGTTTCCTCATGCACACCTGCCCAAAGGTAAGCATCAAATTGAGGGGAAGAAGGTAAGCGAGAGAATGAGTCGGCTGGGGGTATTATCCGAGAGATTACTTGCATGTGATGTTATTAGGGCTCGTAGTATTTCATGTATTGCATGTGATGTTATTAGGGCTTGTAGTATTTCATGTATTGCATGTGATGTTATTAGGGCTTGTAGTATTTCATGTATTGCATGTGATGTTATTAGGGCTCGTAGTATTTCATGTATTGCATGTGATGTTATTAGGGCTTGTAGTATTTCATGTATTGCATGTGATGTTATTAGGGCTTGTAGTATTTCATGTATTACTCTTGTATTTACTGCTAATGTTTTGTATATATTTGGGTATATATCATATGTATGGGTGATATGTATATATCAGCATATTCTTTGCTAGGTTGAGCTCGCCCTTTCTGGTTCTGCGTCTTGTCAGATTACTCAAATTTTTACATGTATCTTTTCATATTCTTTACTGCATTGAAGGTCATCGTATTCCCCCTTTTTTTTTTTTTGCTTCTTCCGGAGAGGTTAACTATCTCTTGATAAAGTTTAGGGAGCCGGTCGGCCGAGCGGACAGCACACTGGACTTGTGATCCTGTGGTCCCGGGTTTGATCCCAGGCGCCGGCGAGAAACAATGGGCAGAGTTTCTTTCACCCTATGCCCCTGTTACCTAGCAGTAAAATAGGTACCTGGGTGTTAGTCAGCTGTCACGGGCTGCTTCCTGGGGGTGGAGGCCTGGTCGAGGACCGGGCCGCGGGGACACTAAAGCCCCGAAATCATCTCAAGATAACCTCAAGAAGTATTAATTTATTGATTGATGGGTACAGTATTTACAGGTGTGAGAGTAATATTTGTATTATTGACCAGACCACACACTAGAAAGTGAAGGGACAACGACGTTTCGGTCCGTCCTGGACCATTCTCTCGTCGATTCTCGCAATCGACTTGATAATGGTCCAGGACTGACTGAAACGTCGTCGTCCCTTCACTTTCTAGTGTGTGGTTTGTGTGGTTTGGTCAACATATTTCAGCCACGTTATTGTGACGCCTCGTTTGAATATTTGTGTTATTTTACCAGGCACAGTGTTTGGAAAAGGAACTGGTATGTCATGACCGAACGGCTGCATGGTGGAGGGTGCGGAGCAGCCACTGTGACACCCTTGAGGGTCTTGCGTGCCTCCTCCATGGCTCTCCACAGGTAAGAATATTGTTTTGTTCTTCTGCCACACCTCTCTATGTTATCTCGGAGATCAATAGTTACAATGCTACACCTCTCTATGTTATCTCGGAGATCAATAGTTACAATGCTACACCTCTCTATGTTATCTCGGAGATCAATAGTTACAATGCTACACCTCTCTATGTTATCTCGGAGATCAATAGTTACAATGCTACACCTCTCTATATTATCTCTAAGATCATTATTTACAATGTCACGCTTCTCTATATTATCTCCAAGATCATTATTTACAATGTCACGCTTCTCTATATTATCTCCAAGATCATTATTTACAATATCACGCTTCTCTATATTATCTCGGAGATCAATATTTACAATGTCACGCTTCTCTATATTATCTCTTAAGATCAATATTTACAATGCTACGCTTCTCTATATTATCTCTTAAGATCATTATTTACAATGCTACGCCTCTCTATATTATCTCTAAGATCAATATTTACAATGCTACGCCTCTCTATATTATCTCCAAGATCAATATTTACAATGCTACACCTCTCTATATTATCTCCAAGATCAATATTTACAATGCTACGCCTCTATATTATCTCAAAGATCAATATTTACAATGCTACACCTCTCTATATTATCTCCAAGATCAATATTTACAATGCTACGCCTCTCTATATTATCTCCAAGATCAATATTTACAATGCTACGCCTCTCTATATTATCTCCAAGATCAATATTTACAATGCTACGCCTCTCTATATTATCTCCAAGATCAATATTTACAATGCTACACCTCTCTATATTATCTCCAAGATCAATATTTACAATGCTACGCCTCTCTATATTATCTCCAAGATCAATATTTACAATGCTACACCTCTCTATATTATCTATATTTACAAGTACTCTAGTGCTTCTCTTTATTTTGCCACTTATGTATTTACATAATTTTTTTTTTATTCTACAGTACTGTATTTTGTTTTAAAATATTGAATTCCGTAATTACCCCAAATTTGTATTTATCAGTTGGAGAAGGAGTGGACGGAGAGGAAGCAGCGCATAGCAGTCGTGGAGTTGGGGGGATTAAGAGGCGCCTATCCTAAGCTGGGCTGGAGCCATGTCCTCATTCCTGGTAGGTTTATGCTTTTCTTTCCTCAATCTCCACTTTTTTTTTTTTTTTTTTTTTTTTTGAGATATATACAAGAGTTGTTACATTCATGTACAGCCACTAGTACGCGTAGCGCTTCGGGCAAGTCCCTGGAATACGATCCCCTGTCGCGAAGAATCGTTGTTACAACCAAGTACCCATTTTACTGTTGAGTTAAACAGAGGCTACAGTTAAGGATTTGCGCCCAGTAAATCCTCCCCGGCCAGGATACGAAACCCGTGACAAAGCGCTCGCGGAACGCCAGGCGAGTGTCTTACCACTACACCACGGAGACTGGTGAAATTGGAAATTTGACTGGTTAACACTTCATTTTCTTAATCTTGCAATTTGTTTTCCTGGATTTTTGACACATTATCAATACCAATTTCTGGGAAAGTGCCTTACTAACTTGCTGTAGCTATAACAGTGGGGCTGCCAATCTTAAGGGAATTACACTAGGCTTCTGAGACCCGCATGGGCCTTCCAGGTGAGGGGAGCTAAGGGAACAGAGAATCAACATCAAATTGAATGAAAATACGCCAAAACGTGTAAGCCCCACTAAACAAGCGTTATGAAATTAAATACCCATAGGTAGCAAGGCATACATGATGTTATTTTAGGTTCAGCTGCTTGGAACAAAACGTTCCAAGTAGCACGGGCTATGGTGAGCCCGTAGTGGAATTACCTGGTACAGGAGCGGAGCGCAACCCCACCAAAATGTGTCTACTGTTTTCGGGATTCTCACCTCAATTCTCATGCTACGTCGTTCATTTTGGTATCAATTTGTTTGCAATAGAATTCCCTACAGGGGTATATGCATATAAAGTCCAAAGTATCAAGCCCCACTCCCCCACCCACCCCGCAGCAAAGGTGAAAGTCAGCCAAGTGTTCGCCGTGAGCGAGCATGCATTTGCACTCCCACTACACACACAAATGTGTATAATCTTTTTAGTTTAATAACATCAATTTTAGGGAGGACATTGGCACAAACTTTAAAACACATCTTGAGGTTATCTTGAGATGATTTCGGGGCTTTTTTTTTTTAGTGTCCCCACGGCCCGGTCCTCGACCAGGCCTCCACCCCCAGGAAGCAGCCCGTGACAGCTGACTAACACCCAGGTACCTATTTTACTGCTAGGTAACAGGGGCATAGGGTGAAAGAAACTCTGCCCATTGTTTCTCGCCGGCGCCTGGGATCGAACCCGGGACCACAGGATCACAAGTCCCGCGTGCTGTCCGCTCGGCCGACCGGCTCCAAACGGACCGGACTCATATACTCCAGATTTTGGAGGCACTGTATACTCCAGATTTTGGAGGCACTGTATACTCCAGATTTTGGAGGCACTGTATACTCCAGATTTTGGAGGCACTGTACACCTACCCCTGTTACCTAGCAGTAAATAGGTACCTGGGAGTTAGCCAGCTGTCACGGGCTGCTTCCTGGGGGTGGAGGCCTGGTTGAGGACCGGGCCGCAGGGACACTAAAAGCCCCGAAATCATCTCAAGATAACCTCTCAAGATCTCAAGAAGATAACCTGAATATTCCATCACCCTTAGACATGCAGGCGACGAGTCACAATAATGTGGCTGAAGTATGTTGACCAGACCACACACTAGAAGGTGAAGGGACGACGACGTTTTGGTCCGTCCTGGACCATTCTCAAGTGGATTGTGGAGGTACCGTGATGAGGTATCATAATGAGGTACTAGACAATTGACTTGAGAATGGTCCAGGACGGACCGAAACGTCGTCGTCCCTTCACCTTCTAGTGTGTGGTCTGGTCAACACCCTTAGATATGGTTTGTAACCACAGATATGACTTTCCACCACATGTCTTAAGTACTTACGAAAGCTTTTCTGTGGCAGATAAACACTCGCTGATCATGGATGCTGGAAAGCTGTATGTGCTGGACACCCTTCTCTCTAGACTGAAGGCCGAGGGCCACCGTGTTCTCATATACTCCCAGATGACCAAGATGATTGATCTCCTTGAGGTGAGTACCACTGGGGTTGTGAGGGGGAATGTAGGGAGTCACTCTATGGTGCACTCAACTGCGGAGCACATTTTGGTGAGTCTTGTCGAGATCTTGAGATGATTTCAGGGCTTTTAGTGTCCCCACGGCCCGGTCCTCGACCAGGCCTCCACCCCCAGGAAGCAGCCTGTGACAGCTGACTAACACCCAGGTACCTATTTACTGCTAGGTAACAGGGGCATAGGGTGAAAGAAACTCTGCCCATTGTTTCTCGCCGGCACCTGGGATCGAACCCATCTTCAGTTTATCTTCAGATGATTTCGGGGCTTTTTAGTGTCCCCGCGGCCCGGTCCTTGACCAGGCCTCCACCCCCAGGAAGCAGCCCGTGACAGCTGACTAACACCCAGGTACCTATTTTACTGCTAGGTAACAGGGGCATAGGGTGAAAGAAACTCTCCCCATTGTTTCTCGCCGGCGCCTGGGATCGAACCCAGGACCACAGGATCACAAGTCCAGCGTGCTGTCCGCTCGGCCGACCGGCTCCGAGTCTTGTTGGGGTTGTTATGGTATTTTGGGAAGTGTTTTTCATGTGATGGTGATCCCTCTCTTAATTGCAGGCGACGAGTCACAATAACGTGGCTGAAGTATGTTGACCAGACCACACACTAGAAAGTGAAGGGACGACGACATTTCGATCCGTCCTGGACCATTCTCAAGGCGATGAGAATCCATCGACTTGAGAATGGTCCAGGACGAACCACAATGTCGTCGTCCCTTCACTTTCTAGTGTGTGGTCTGGTCAACTCTCTTCATTGTCTTAAACACTTATCCAATGGGCCTCCTTGGCAGACCTTTGTATGTCTCCCTTTTATTTTTCCCTATTTGCCATAAACCCCAGGTTCAGGCTACAGTAATGTATAGCAAAATTAAACATATTAACAAATCCACAAGGGCCGCGACGAGTGTTTGAACTTACGCCCTGGATGATCCCAGACGCTGCCTTAGTCGACTAGGCCACGATATGGTCAAAAGAATTGCAACTGGGAATTCCGCTGACTTCACACGCATCACAGTGCATCACGCTATTGTGATTTCTGTGTGTAAACATATAAACTGTCCGTTCACCTGGCTGTATACGTCTCAAACCACCGTGGACCTGACACGTGTTGGGCAAGAATAAGGGGAGACATGATCACTACCTACAAAAGTCTCAGGGGAATTGACAAGGTGGACAAAGACAAACTCTATAGCACGGGTGGAACACAAACAAGGGGACACAGGTGGAAACTTAGTACCCAAATGAGCCACAGAGACATTAGAAAGAACGTTTTCAGTGTCAAGAGTAACTAGTAAATGGAACACATTAGGCAGTGATGTGGTGGAGGCTGATTCCATACACAGTTTCAAATGTAGATATGATAGAGCCCAATAGGCTCAGGAATCTGTACACCTGTTGATTGATGGTTGAGAGGCGGGACCAAAGAGCCACAGCTCAAACCCCCCAGCAAGCACAAATAGGCGAGTACAATACAGTACATTATGAGACAATTTTGGGCATGGGGCCTCGTAGCCTGGTGGATAGCGCGCAGGGTTCATAATTCTGTGGCGCGGGTTCGATTCCCGCACGAGGCAGAAACAAATGGGCAAAGTTTCTTTCACCTTGAATGCCCCTGTTACCTAGCAGTAAATAGGTACCTGGGTGTTAGTCAGCTGTCACGGGCTGCTTCCTGGGGGTGGAGGCCTGGTCGAGGACCGGGCCGCGGGGACACTAAAAAACAAAAAAACCCCGAAATCATCTCAAGATAACTCAAGATTGTTGCCCCCTTAAACTTTGAAGAGCTTCAATTATTAAAAAATCTGTTTACCACAACAGTAAAAGTAACTTGAACTTGTTATCAAGTATGATGTTATACATAAATTGTTTTAGCCAACAGTCTTCATTTTTCTGATTACAAAAATAACAGAGGAATAACTGGAACTGAATTAGCTCATTGTCAAAGGTATAGAAGCCCATAAACTTATGTGTAGCCATCTTGAGGTAATCTTGAGATGATTTCGGGGCTTAGCGTCCCCGCGGCCCAGTCCTCGACCAGGCCTCCTTTTTGTTACACACCCCCAGGAAGCAGTGGCCCATAGCAGCTGACTAACTCCCAGGTACTTATTGACTGCTAGGTAACAGGAGCATCAGGGTGACAAGAAATATTTTGCCCATTTGTCTCCGCATCCACCGGGGATCGAACCTGGAACCTCAGGACTACGAATCGGAAGCGATATCCACCCAGCTGTCAGGCGCCCGCCGTTGTAATAGAAGCAGAGTTCGTCATTGTGATCGAAACATATCTTCACACAACGTTGCCAGCTGATGTTCCACACATTCTCAGAACCCATCAATACACGGCAGAAAGTTGTTGACCAGACCACACACTAGAAGGTGAAGGGGATGACGACGTTTCGGTCCGTCCTGGACCTTTCTCAAGTCGACTTGAGAATGGTCCAGGACGGACCGAAATGTCGTCCCCCCTTCACCTTCTAGTGTGTGGTCTGGTCAACATACTTTAGCCACGTTATTGTGACTCATCACCTGCACCGCAGAAAGTTGTTAGTACCCTGGGTCCCGGTATTACGCTCGGGTTCGTTCTCGACGCACAAGCGAGAATTCCGAGTTCGAATCCCGGGCGGGACAGAAATAGTTTGGCACATTTCCTTTCACCTAATGCCTCCGTTCACCTAGCAGTGATTAGGTACTTAGGAGTTAGTCAGCTTGTTATGGGGTTGCATCCTGGGCGGGGTCAGTAGTTCAACCCTGAGAGAAAGGGTTATCTTGAGGTTATCTTGAGATGATTTCGGGGCTTTTAGTGTCCCCGCGGCCCGGTCCTCGACCAGGCCTCCACTCCCAGGAAGCAGCCCGTGACAGCTGACTAACTCCCAGGTACCTATTTACTGCTAGGTAACAGGGGCATTCAGGGTGAAAGAAACTTTTGCCCATTTGTTTCTGCCTCGTGCGGGAATCGAACCCGCGCCACAGAATTACGAACCCTGCGCGCTATCCACCAGGCTACGAGGCCCCCGTTATCCACCAGGCTACGAGGCCCCCGTTATCCACCAGGCTACGAGGCCCCGGGGAAGGGATACCTCGTATAAAAGCCCAACGTGTATGAATACACCCTGGCTTCCTGTCCCCCCGGCAAAATTGAATTATAAGTCTCCTTTAACCCCGCAACTGCACAATGGTTACATTACATGATTATTCTATCCATGTGTAGATGAACTTCTTGATGTGAAGTGTGAAGTGTTTATCTGCCTCACGTGAGGGACCAGACAGCTGGGGTAAGTCTTGATGGGTCCCTCTTGCCTCACGTGAGAGACCAGATAGCTGGGGTAAGTCTTGATGGGTCTCTCTTGCCTCACGTGAGGGACCAGACAGCTGGGGTAAGTCTTGATGGGTCCCTCTTGCCTCACGTGAGGGACCAGACAGCTGGGGTAAGTCTTGATGGGTCCCTCTTGCCACACGTGAGGCACCAGACAGCTGGGGTAAGTCTTGATGGGTCCCTCTTGCCTCACGTGAGGCACCAGACAGCTGGGGTAAGTCTTGATGGGTCCCTCTTGCCTCACGTGAGAGACTAGACAGCTGGGGTAAGTCTTGATGGGTCCCTCTTGCCTCACGTGAGGGACCAGACAGCTGGGGTAAGTCTTGATGGGCCCCTCTTGCCTCACGTGAGAGACCAGACAGCTGGGGTAAGTCTTGATGGGCCCCTCTTGCCTCACGTGAGAGACCAGACAGCTGGGGTAAGTCTTGATGGGTCCCTCTTGCCTCACGTGAGGGACCAGACAGCTGGGGTAAGTCTTGATGGGTCCCTCTTGCCTCACGTGAGGGACCAGACAGCTGGGGTAAGTCTTGATGGGTCCCTCTTGCCTCACGTGAGAGACCAGACAGCTGGGGTAAGTCTTGATGGGTCCCTCTTGCCTCACGTGAGAGACTAGACAGCTGGGGTAAGTCTTGATGGGTCCCTCTTGCCTCACGTGAGGGACCAGACAGCTGGGGTAAGTCTTGATGGGTCCCTCTTGCCTCACGTGAGAGACCAGACAGCTGGGGTAAGTCTTGATGGGTCCCTCTTGCCTCACGTGAGAGACTAGACAGCTGGGGTAAGTCTTGATGGGTCCCTCTTGCCTCACGTGAGGGACCAGACAGCTGGGGTAAGTCTTGATGGGTCCCTCTTGCCTCACGTGAGAGACCAGACAGCTGGGGTAAGTCTTGATGGGCCCCTCTTGCCTCACGTGAGAGACTAGACAGCTGGGGTAAGTCTTGAAGAGTTCTTCCTGGTGTCTTGCCTCTCTTCGTCTCCCTCCTTTGGGAGTCGCTCACCTCCCCTAACTCTCCCCCTTCCCTTCTCCAACTCCCCCTCTTCCCCCAGCTCCTGCGATGGGCCCTCTAAGGTGGGCAGGCAGTAATTCTAGGCAACCCGTTCTCGCAAATTTAATATGTCAATATTGACTTATTAAATATGTGCATAGGTGACATACTTAACATAATAGTTTCCCTTGAAAAGCTTCATAGAAAACACCGACTTTACCTAACCTACTTAGTATGTTAAGATAAGCATCTTATTGCTTCGTAATTACAATTATTACCTAACCTATACCTATAATAGGGTAATTAACAATTGTAATTACGAAGCTATAAGATGCTTATTTTAACATACTAAGTAGGTTAGGTAAGGTCGATGTTCTCTATGAAGCTTTCCAAGGGAAACTATTATGTTTGGTATGTCACCTATGCACGCAACTAATAAGTCAATATTGACTTATTAAATTTGCGAGAACGGGTTGTTCTAGGGCCCGTGTCTACAATGGGTTATCTCTCATTTCTTAACCGATCTTCCGATTATTAACATTTTTCAAACCGACGAGCTTGGATCAGAGACCTGTGCTAGGCTCTAGCTCTTGGGTCCACCATTATCCATTAAACTGGGGCCAGATTCACGAAAGCACTTACGAACGTGTACATCTTTCCTCAATCTTTGACGGCTTTGGTTACGTTTATTAAACAGTTTACAAGCATGAAAACTTGCCAATCAACTGTTGTTATTGTTATAAACAGCCTCCTGGTGCTTCCGAGCTCATTAACTGTTTAATAATTGTAAACAAAGCCGCCAAAGATTGAGAAAAGATGGACAGGTTCGTAAGTGCTTTCGTGAATCTGGCCCCAGCTGGACTCTAGTGGCACCGTACTTTGCCCACCATATTGGGCGCCTCGCGGCTGAGTGGACAGCACTCGGGGTTCATAGTCCGGGTTCAATCCCCGGTGCAAGTGGAAACAAATGGGCAGAGTGGTTTTTCAGCTTGATGCTTCTGTTCACCCTAGCAGTAAATAGGTACCTGGGAGTTAGACAGCTGCTACGGCCTGCTTCCTGGGTATGTGTATATGTGTGAAAATTAGCATTAAGGACCTGCCCGAAACGCTATGCGTGCTAGTGGCTATACAAGAATGTAAGAACTCTTGTATATATATAAATAAATCAATACAAAATATAAACCGGTATTTGACCAATGAGACGCGTCGTTACAAAGCGCAAGTTGATGCATAATATAATCCGTCGCTAAAACGATAACAAACAGGTGGGTGCCATTATAGACGTTGTACAGAAGGGGGGTACTATTATATATTTTACACCTTGTACAGCGGTAAAGGAATACTTCTCTCTCGTACTATACAACTGGAGGCATACTGAGTGGGTGTTGACGACGGTGTATTAAGTGTATCAACGGTGTATTAAGTGTATCAATGCATAGTAGGTCGCGGGGCCAATATGGCGGCAAGTTGGATAAGTTTGGGTCGTGGCGCGTTGTTGGTTGGGGTGGCGCGGGGGGTGTCACTTTGTGGAACCTGTTGGACGTGGGGTCCCTATGTCGTGTTGGACGTGGGGTCCCTTGGTTGTGTTGGATGTGGGGTCCCTTGGTTGTGTTGGACGTGGGGTCCCTTGGTTGTGTTGGATGTGGGGTCCCTTGGTTGTGTTCGATGTGGGGTCCCTTGGTTGTGTTGGATGTGGGGTCCCTTGGTTGTGTTGGATGTGGGGTCCCTTGGTTGTGTTCGATGTGGGGTCCCTTGGTTGTGTTGGACGTGGGGTCCCTTGGTTGTGTTGGACGTGGGGTCCCTATGTCGTGTTGGACGTGGGGTCCCTTGGTTGTGTTGGACGTGTGGTCCCTATGTCGTGTTGGACGTGGGGTCCCTTGGTTGTGTTGGATGTGGGGTCCCTTGGTTGTGTTGGATGTGGGGTCCCTTGGTTGTGTTGGACGTGGTGTCCCTATGTCGTGTTGGACGTGGGGTCCCTTGGTTGTGTTGGATGTGGGGTCCCTTGGTTGTGTTGGATGTGGGGTCCCTTGGTTGTGTTGGACGTGGGGTCCCTTGGTTGTGTTGGATGTGGGGTCCCTTGGTTCTATTGGATGTGGGGTCCCTTGGTTGTGTTGGATGTGGGGTCCCTTGGTTGTGTTAGACGTGGGGTCCCTATATTGTGTTGGACGTAGGGTCCCTTGGTTGTGTTGGACGTGGGGTCCCTTGGTTGTGTTGGATGTGGGGTCCCTTGGTTGTGTTGGATGTGGGGTCCCTTGGTTGTGTTGGACGTGGGGTCCCTTGGTTGTGTTGGACGTGGGGTCCCTATGTTGTGTTGGATGTGGGGTCCCTTGGTTGTGTTGGACGTGGGGTCCCTTGGTTGTGTTGGATGTGGGGTCCCTTGGTTGTGTTGGATGTGGGGTCCCTATGTTGTGTTGGACGTGTGGTCCCTATGTCGTGTTGGACGTGGGGTCCCTTGGTTGTGTTGGACGTGGGGTCCCTTGGTTGTGTTGGATGTGGGGTCCCTATGTTGTGTTGGACGTGGGGTCCCTTGGTTGTGTTGGATGTGGGGTCCCTATGTTGTGTTGGACGTGGGGTCCCTTGGTTGTGTTGGATGTGGGGTCCCTATGTTGTGTTGGACGTGGGGTCCCTTGGTTGTGTTGGATGTGGGGTCCCTATGTTGTGTTGGACGTGGGGTCCCTATGTTGTGTTGGACGTGGGGTCCCTATGTTGTGTTGGACGTGGGGTCCCTTGGTTGTGTTGGATGTGGGGTCCCTATGTTGTGTTGGATGTGGGGTCCCTATGTTGTGTTGGACGTGGGGTCCCTATGTTGTGTTGGATGTGGGGTCCCTATGTTGTGTTGGACGTGGGGTCCCTATGTTGTGTTGGACGTGGGGTCCCTATGTTGTGTTGGACGTGGGGTCCCTATGTTGTGTTGGATGTGGGGTCCCTTGGTTGTGTTGGATGTGGGGTCCCTTGGTTGTGTTGGATGTGGGGTCCCTTGGTTGTGTTGGACGTGGGGTCCCTTGGTTGTGTTGGATGTGGGGTCCCTTGGTTGTGTTGGATGTGGGGTCCCTATGTTGTGTTGGACGTGGGGTCCCTTGGTTGTGTTGGACGTGGGGTCCCTTGGTTGTGTTGGACGTGGGGTCCCTTGGTTGTGTTGGATGTGGGGTCCCTTGGTTGTGTTGGATGTGGGGTCCCTATGTTGTGTTGGACGTGGGGTCCCTTGGTTGTGTTGAACGTGGGGTCCCTATGTTGTGTTGGACGTGGGGTCCCTATGTTGTGTTGAACGTGGGGTCCCTATGTTGTGTTGGACGTGGGGTCCCTATGTTGTGTTGGACGTGGGGTCCCTTGGTTGTGTTGGATGTGGGGTCCCTATGTTGTGTTGGACGTGGGGTCCCTATGTTGTGTTGAACGTGGGGTCCCTATGTTGTGTTGGACGTGGGGTCCCTATGTTGTGTTGGACGTGGGGTCCCTTGGTTGTGTTGGATGTGGGGTCCCTTGGTTGTGTTGGACGTGGGGTCCCTTGGTTGTGTTGGACGTGGGGTCCCTTGGTTGTGTTGGATGTGGGGTCCCTTGGTTGTGTTGGATGTGGGGTCCCTTGGTTGTCTTGAACGTGGGGTCCCTTGGTTGTGTTAGACGTGGGGTCCCTTGGTTGTGTTAGACGTGCGGTCCCTTGGTTGTGTTGGACGTGGGGTCCCTTGGTTGTGTTGGATGTGGGGTCCCTTGGTTGTGTTGGACGTGGGGTCCCTATGTTGTGTTGGATGTGGGGTCCCTTGGTTGTGTTCGATGTGGGGTCCCTTGGTTGTGTTGGATGTGGGGGTCCCTTGGTTGTGTTAGACGTGTGGTCCCTTGGTTGTGTTGGACGTAGGGTCCCTATATTGTGTTGGACGTAGGGTCCCTTGGTTGTGTTGGACGTAGGGTCCCTTGGTTGTGTTGGACGTGGGGTCCCTTGGTTGTGTTGGACGTGGGGTCCCTATATTGTGTTGGACGTAGGGTCCCTTGGTTGTGTTGGACGTAGGGTCCCTTGGTTGTGTTAGACGTGTGGTCCCTTGGTTGTGTTGGACGTGGGGTCCCTATATTGTGTTGGACGTAGGGTCCCTTGGTTGTGTAGGACGTAGGGTCCCTTGGTTGTGTTGGACGTGGGGTCCCTTGGTTGTGTTGGATGTGGGGTCCCTATGTTGTGTTGGACGTGGGGTCCCTTGGTTGTGTTGGATGTGGGGTCCCTATGTTGTCTTGAACGTGGGGTCCCTTGGTTGTGTTGGATGTGGGGTCCCTTGGTTGTGTTAGACGTGGGGTCCCTTGGTTGTGTTAGACGTGGGGTCCCTTGGTTGTGTTGGACGTGGGGTCCCTTGGTTGTGTTGGATGTGGGGTCCCTTGGTTGTGTTGGACGTAGGGTCCCTTGGTTGTGTTGGATGTGGGGTCCCTTGGTTGTGTTGGATGTGGGGTCCCTTGGTTGTGTTAGACGTGGGGTCCCTATATTGTGTTGGACGTAGGGTCCCTTGGTTGTGTTGGACGTGGGGTCCCTTGGTTGTGTTGGATGTGGGGTCCCTTGGTTGTGTTGGATGTGGGGTCCCTTGGTTGTGTTGGACGTGGGGTCCCTTGGTTGTGTTGGACGTGGGGTCCCTATGTTGTGTTGGATGTGGGGTCCCTTGGTTGTGTTGGACGTGGGGTCCCTTGGTTGTGTTGGACGTGTGGTCCCTATGTTGTGTTGGACGTGGGGTCCCTTGGTTGTGTTGGACGTGGGGTCCCTTGGTTGTGTTGGACGTGGGGTCCCTTGGTTGTGTTGGATGTGGGGTCCCTTGGTTGTGTTGGATGTGGGGTCCCTTGGTTGTGTTGGACGTGTGGTCCCTATGTTGTGTTGGACGTGGGGTCCCTTGGTTGTGTTGGACGTGGGGTCCCTTGGTTGTGTTGGACGTGGGGTCCCTTGGTTGTGTTGGATGTGGGGTCCCTTGGTTGTGTTGGATGTGGGGTCCCTTGGTTGTGTTGGACGTGGGGTCCCTTGGTTGTGTTGGATGTGGGGTCCCTTGGTTGTGTTGGATGTGGGGTCCCTTGGTTGTGTTGGATGGGGGGTCCCTTGTTGTGTTGGATGTGGGGTCCCTTGGTTGTGTTGGACGTGGGGTCCCTATGTTGTGTTGGACGTGGGGTCCCTATGTTGTGTTGGATGTGGGGTCCCTTGGTTGTGTTGGATGTGGGGTCCCTTGGTTGTGTTGGATGTGGGGTCCCTATGTTGTGTTGGACGTGGGGTCCCTTGGTTGTGTTGGATGTGGGGTCCCTATGTTGTGTTGGACGTGGGGTCCCTTGGTTGTGTTGGACGTGGGGTCCCTTGGTTGTGTTGGATGTGGGGTCCCTATGTTGTGTTGGACGTGGGGTCCCTTGGTTGTGTTGGATGTGGGGTCCCTTGGTTGTGTTGGATGTGGGGTCCCTATGTTGTGTTGGATGTGGGGTCCCTTGGTTGTGGTTGACGTGGGGTCCCTTGGTTGTGTTGGATGTGGGGTCCCTTGGTTGTGGTTGACGTGGGGTCCCTTGGTTGTGTTGGATGTGGGGTCCCTTGGTTGTGTTGGATGTGGGGTCCCTTGGTTGTGTTGGATGTGGGGTCCCTATGTTGTGTTGGACGTGGGGTCCCTATGTTGTGTTGGATGTGGGGTCCCTTGGTTGTGTTGGACGTGGGGTCCCTTGGTTGTGTTGGATGTGGGGTCCCTTGGTTGTGTTGGATGTGGGGTCCCTATGTTGTGTTGGACGTGGGGTCCCTATGTTGTGTTGGATGTGGGGTCCCTTGGTTGTGTTGGACGTGGGGTCCCTTGGTTGTGTTGGATGTGGGGTCCCTTGGTTGTGTTGGATGTGGGGTCCCTTGGTTGTGTTGGATGTGGGGTCCCTATGTTGTGTTGGACGTGGGGTCCCTATGTTGTGTTGGACGTGGGGTCCCTTGGTTGTGTTGAATGTGGGGTCCCTTGGTTGTGTTGGACGTGGGGTCCCTTGGTTGTGTTGGACGTGGGGTCCCTTGGTTGTGTTGGATGTGGGGTACCTTGGTTGTGTTGGACGTGGGGTCCCTTGGTTGTGTTGGACGTGGGGTCCCTATGTTGTGTTGGATGTGGGGTCCCTATGTTGTGTTGGACGTGGGGTCCCTTGGTTGTGGTTGACGTGGGGTCCCTTGGTTGTGTTGAATGTGGGGTCCCTTGGTTGTGTTGGATGTGGGGTCCCTTGGTTGTGTTGGATGTGGGGTCCCTATGTTGTGTTGGACGTGGGGTCCCTATGTTGTGTTGGACGTGGGGTCCCTTGGTTGTGTTGGATGTGGGGTCCCTTGGTTGTGTTCGATGTGGGGTCCCTTGGTTGTGTTGGACGTGGGGTCCCTTGGTTGTGTTGGACGTGGGGTCCCTTGGTTGTGTTGGATGTGGGGTCCCTTGGTTGTGTTGGACGTGGGGTCCCTTGGTTGTGTTGGACGTGGGGTCCCTATGTTGTGTTGGATGTGGGGTCCCTTGGTTGTGGTTGACGTGGGGTCCCTTGGTTGTGTTGGACGTGGGGTCCCTTGGTTGTGTTGGACGTGGGGTCCCTATGTTGTGTTGGATGTGGGGTCCCTTGGTTGTGGTTGACGTGGGGTCCCTTGGTTGTGGTTGACGTGGGGTCCCTATGTTGTGTTGGATGTGGGGTCCCTTGGTTGTGTTGGACGTGGGGTCCCTATGTTGTGTTGGATGTGGGGTCCCTTGGTTGTGTTGGACGTGGGGTCCCTATGTTGTGTTGGATGTGGGGTCCCTTGGTTGTGGTTGACGTGGGGTCCCTTGGTTGTGGTTGACGTGGGGTCCCTATGTTGTGTTGGACGTGGGGTCCCTTGGTTGTGGTTGACGTGGGGTCCCTTGGTTGTGTTGGACGTGGGGTCCCTATGTTGTGTTGGACGTGGGGTCCCTTGGTTGTGGTTGACGTGGGGTCCCTTGGTTGTGTTGGACGTGGGGTCCCTATGTTGTGTTGGATGTGGGGTCCCTTGGTTGTGTTGGATGTGGGGTCCCTTGGTTGTGGTTGTCGTGGGGTCCCTTGGTTGTGTTGGATGTGGGGTGCCTATGTTGTGTTGGACGTGGGGTCCCTTGGTTGTGTTGGATGTGGGGTCCCTATGTTGTGTTAAACGTGGGGTCCCTTGGTTGTGTTGGATGTGGGGTCCCTTGGTTGTGTTGGATGTGGGGTCCCTATGTTGTGTTGGATGTGGAGTCCCTTGGTTGTGTTCGATGTGGGGTCCCTTGGTTGTGTTGGATGTGGGGGCCCTTTGGTTGTGTTCGATGTGGGGTCCCTTGGTTGTGTTGGATGTGGGGTCCCTTGGTTGTGTTGGATGTGGGGTCCCTTGGTTGTGTTGGATGTGGGGTCCCTTGTTTGTGTTGGACGTGGGGTCCCTTGGTTGTGTTGGATGTGGGGTCCCTTGGTTGTGTTGGATGTGGGGTCCCTTGGTTGTGTTGGATGTGGGGGCCCTTTGGTTGTGTTCGATGTGGGGTCCCTTGGTTGTGTTGGATGTGGGGTCCCTTGGTTGTGTTGGATGTGGGGTCCCTTGGTTGTGTTTGACGTGGGGTCCCTTGGTTGTGTTGGATGTGGGGTCCCTTGGTTGTGTTGGACGTGGGGTCCCTTGGTTGTGTTGGATGTGGGGTCCCTTGGTTGTGTTTGACGTGGGGTCCCTTGGTTGTGTTGGATGTGGGGTCCCTTGGTTGTGGTTGACGTGGGGTCCCTTGGTTGTGGTTGACGTGGGGTCCCTTGGTTGTGGTTGTCGTGGGGTCCCTTGGTTGTGTTGGATGTGGGGTCCCTATGTTGTGTTGGATGTGGGGTCCCTTGGTTGTGTTGGATGTGGGGTCCCTTGGTTGTGTTGGATGTGGGGTCCCTTGGTTGTGTTGGACGTGGGGTCCCTATGTTGTGTTGGACGTGGGGTCCCTTGGTTGTGTTGGACGTGGGGTCCCTATGTTGTGTTGGACGTAGGGTCCCTTGGTTGTGTTGGACGTAGGGTCCCTTGGTTGTGTTGGACGTAGGGTCCCTATGTTGTGTTGGATGTGGGGTCCATTGGTTGTGGTTGACGTGGGGTCCCTTGGTTGTGTTGGACGTGGGGTCCCTTGGTTGTGTTGGATGTGGGGTCCCTTGGTTGTGTTGGACGTGGGGTCCCTTGGTTGTGTTGGATGTGGGGTCCCTTGGTTGTGTTGGATGTGGGGTCCCTTGGTTGTGTTGGATGTGGGGTCCCTTGGTTGTGTTGGACGTGGGGTCCCTTGGTTGTGTTGGATGTGGGGTCCCTTGGTTGTGTTGGATGTGGGGTCCCTTGGTTGTGTTGGATGTGGGGGCCCTTTGGTTGTGTTGGATGTGGGGTCCCTTGGTTGTGTTGGATGTGGGGTCCCTTGGTTGTGTTGGATGTGGGGTCCCTTGGTTGTGTTGGATGTGGGGTCCCTTGGTTGTGTTGGACGTGGGGTCCCTTGGTTGTGTTGGATGTGGGGTCCCTTGGTTGTGTTGGATGTGGGGTCCCTTGGTTGTGTTGGATGTGGGGGCCCTTTGGTTGTGTTCGATGTGGGGTCCCTTGGTTGTGTTGGATGTGGGGTCCCTTGGTTGTGTTGGATGTGGGGTCCCTTGGTTGTGTTTGACGTGGGGTCCCTTGGTTGTGTTGGATGTGGGGTCCCTTGGTTGTGTTGGACGTGGGGTCCCTTGGTTGTGTTGGATGTGGGGTCCCTTGGTTGTGTTGGATGTGGGGTCCCTTGGTTGTGTTTGACGTGGGGTCCCTTGGTTGTGTTGGATGTGGGGTCCCTTGGTTGTGGTTGACGTGGGGTCCCTTGGTTGTGGTTGACGTGGGGTCCCTTGGTTGTGGTTGTCGTGGGGTCCCTTGGTTGTGTTGGATGTGGGGTCCCTATGTTGTGTTGGATGTGGGGTCCCTTGGTTGTGTTGGATGTGGGGTCCCTTGGTTGTGTTGGATGTGGGGTCCCTTGGTTGTGTTGGACGTGGGGTCCCTATGTTGTGTTGGACGTGGGGTCCCTTGGTTGTGTTGGACGTGGGGTCCCTATGTTGTGTTGGACGTAGGGTCCCTTGGTTGTGTTGGACGTAGGGTCCCTTGGTTGTGTTGGACGTAGGGTCCCTATGTTGTGTTGGATGTGGGGTCCATTGGTTGTGGTTGACGTGGGGTCCCTTGGTTGTGTTGGACGTGGGGTCCCTTGGTTGTGTTGGACGTGGGGTCCCTATGTTGTGTTGGACGTGGGGTCCCTTGGTTGTGGTTGACGTGGGGTCCCTTGGTTGTGTTGGATGTGGGGTCCCTTGGTTGTGTTGGATGTGGGGCCCTTTGGTTGTGTTGGACGTGGGGTCCCTTGGTTGTGTTGGACGTGGGGTCCCTATGTTGTGTTGGATGTGGGGTCCCTTGGTTGTGGTTGACGTGGGGTCCCTTGGTTGTGTTGGATGTGGGGTCCCTTGGTTGTGTTGGATGTGGGGTCCCTATGTTGTGTTGAATGTGGGGTCCCTTGGTTGTGTTGGACGTGGGGTCCCTTGGTTGTGGTTGACGTGGGGTCCCTTGGTTGTGTTGGATGTGGGGTCCCTTGGTTGTGTTGGACGTGGGGTCCCTTGGTTGTGGTTGACGTGGGGTCCCTTGGTTGTGGTTGACGTGGGGTCCCTTGGTTGTGTTGGATGTGGGGTCCCTTGGTTGTGTTGGATGTGGGGTCCCTTGGTTGTGTTGGATGTGGGGTCCCTTGGTTGTGTTGGATGTGGGGTCCCTTGGTTGTGTTGGATGTGGGGTCCCTTGGTTGTGGTTGACGTGGGGTCCCTTGGTTGTGGTTGACGTGGGGTCCCTATGTTGTGTTGGATGTGGGGTCCCTATGTTGTGTTGGATGTGGGGTCCCTTGGTTGTGTTGGATGTGGGGTCCCTTGGATGTGTTGGATGTGGGGTCCCTTGGTTGTGTTGGATGTGGGGTCCCTTGGTTGTGGTTGACGTGGGGTCCCTTGGTTGTGTTGGATGTGGGGTCCCTTGGTTGTGTTGGACGTGGGGTCCCTTGGTTGTGGTTGACGTGGGGTCCCTTGGTTGTGGTTGTCGTGGGGTCCCTTGGTTGTGGTTGACGTGGGGTCCCTTGGTTGTGTTTGACGTGGGGTCCCTATGTTGTGTTGGACGTGGGGTCCCTTGGTTGTGTTGGACGTGGGGTCCCTTGGTTGTGGTTGACGTGGGGTCCCTTGGTTGTGTTGGATGTGGGGCCCTTTGGTTGTGTTGGATGTGGGGTCCCTTGGTTGTGGTTGACGTGGGGTCCCTTGGTTGTGTTGGATGTGGGGTCCCTTGGTTGTGTTGGATGTGGGGTCCCTTGGTTGTGTTGGATGTGGGGTCCCTTGGTTGTGTTGGATGTGGGGTCCCTTGGTTGTGTTGGACGTGGGGTCCCTTGGTTGTGTTGGATGTGGGGTCCCTTGGTTGTGTTGGACGTGTGGTCCCTATGTTGTGTTGGATGTGGGGTCCCTTGGTTGTGTTGGATGTGGGGTCCCTTGGTTGTGTTGGACGTGGGGTCCCTATGTTGTGTTGGATGTGGGGTCCCTATGTTGTGTTGGATGTGGGGTCCCTTGGTTGTGGTTGACGTGGGGTCCCTTGGTTGTGTTGGATGTGGGGTCCCTTGGTTGTGTTGGATGTGGGGTCCCTTGGTTGTGTTGGATGTGGGGTCCCTTGGTTGTGTTGGACGTGGGGTCCCTATGTTGTGTTGGATGTGGGGTCCCTTGGTTGTGTTGGATGTGGGGTCCCTATGTTGTGTTGGATGTGGGGTCCCTATGTTGTGTTGGATGTGGGGTCCCTATGTTGTGTTGGACGTGGGGTCCCTTGGTTGTGTTGGATGTGGGGTCCCTTGGTTGTGGTTGACGTGGGGTCCCTTGGTTGTGTTGGATGTGGGGTCCCTATGTTGTGTTGGACGTGGGGTCCCTTGGTTGTGTTGGACGTGGGGTCCCTTGGTTGTGTTGGACGTGGGGTCCCTTGGTTGTGTTGGACGTGGGGTCCCTATGTTGTGTTGGATGTGGGGTCCCTATGTTGCGTTGGACGTGGGGTCCCTATGTTGTGTTGGACGTGGGGTCCCTATGTTGTGTTGGATGTGGGGTCCCTATGTTGTGTTGGACGTGGGATCCCTATGTTGTGTTGGACGTGGGGTCCCTTGGTTGTGTTGGATGTGGGGTCCCTATGTTGTGTTGGACGTGGGGTCCCTATGTCGTGTTGGATGTGGGGTCCCTTGGTTGTGTTGGATGTGGGGTCCCTATGTTGTGTTGGACGTGGGGTCCCTTGGTTGTGTTGGATGTGGGGTCCCTTGGTTGTGTTGGATGTGGGGTCCCTATGTTGTGTTGGACGTGGGGTCCCTTGGTTGTGTTGGATGTGGGGTCCCTATGTTGTGTTGGACGTGGGGTCCCTATGTTGTGTTGGACGTGGGGTCCCTATGTTGTGTTGGACGTGGGGTCCCTTGGTTGTGTTGGATGTGGGGTCCCTATGTTGTGTTGGACGTGGGGTCCCTTGGTTGTGTTGGACGTGGGGTCCCTTGGTTGTGTTGGATGTGGGGTCCCTATGTTGTGTTGGACGTGGGGTCCCTATGTTGTGTTGGACGTGGGGTCCCTTGGTTGTGTTGGATGTGGGGTCCCTATGTTGTGTTGGACGTGGGGTCCCTATGTTGTGTTGGACGTGGGGTCCCTTGGTTGTGTTGGACGTGGGGTCCCTTGGTTGTGTTGGATGTGGGGTCCCTATGTTGTGTTGGACGTGGGGTCCCTAGGTTGTGGTTGACGTGGGGTCCCTATGTTGTGTTGGACGTGGGGTCCCTTGGTTGTGTTGGACGTGGGGTCCCTTGGTTGTGTTGGATGTGGGGTCCCTTGGTTGTGTTGGATGTGGGGTCCCTTGGTTGTGTTGGATGTGGGGTCCCTATGTTGTGTTGGATGTGGGGTCCCTTGGTTGTGTTGGATGTGGGGTCCCTTGGTTGTGTTGGATGTGGGGTCCCTTGGTTGTGGTTGACGTGGGGTCCCTATGTTGTGTTGGATGTGGGGTCCCTATGTTGTGTTGGATGTGGGGTCCCTTGGTTGTGTTGGACGTGGGGTCCCTTGGTTGTGGTTGACGTGGGGTCCCTTGGTTGTGTTGGATGTGGGGTCCCTTGGTTGTGTTGGATGTGGGGTCCCTTGGTTGTGTTGGACGTGGGGTCCCTATGTTGTGTTGGACGTGGGGTCCCTTGGTTGTGTTGGATGTGGGGTCCCTTGGTTGTGTTGGATGTGGGGTCCCTTGGTTGTGTTGGACGTGGGGTCCCTATGTTGTGTTGGATGTGGGGTCCCTTGGTTGTGTTGGACGTGGGGTCCCTTGGTTGTGTTGGATGTGGGGTCCCTTGGTTGTGTTGGATGTGGGGTCCCTTGGTTGTGTTGGATGTGGGGTCCCTTGGTTGTGTTGGACGTGGGGTCCCTTGGTTGTGTTGGATGTGGGGTCCCTTGGTTGTGTTGGATGTGGGGTCCCTTGGTTGTGTTGGACGTGGGGTCCCTTGGTTGTGTTGGACGTGGGGTCCCTTGGTTGTGTTGGACGTGGGGTCCCTTGGTTGTGTTGGATGTGGGGTCCCTTGGTTGTGTTGGACGTGGGGTCCCTATGTTGTGTTGGATGTGGGGTCCCTTGGTTGTGTTGGACGTGGGGTCCCTTGGTTGTGTTGGATGTGGGGTCCCTTGGTTGTGTTGGATGTGGGGTCCCTTGGTTGTGTTGGATGTGGGGTCCCTTGGTTGTGTTGGACGTGGGGTCCCTTGGTTGTGTTGGATGTGGGGTCCCTTGGTTGTTTTGGATGTGGGGTCCCTTGGTTGTGTTGGACGTGGGGTCCCTTGGTTGTGTTGGATGTGGGGTCCCTTGGTTGTGTTGGATGTGGGGTCCCTTGGTTGTGTTGGATGTGGGGTCCCTTGGTTGTGTTGGACGTGGGGTCCCTTGGTTGTGTTGGACGTGGGGTCCCTTGGTTGTGTTGGATGTGGGGTCCCTATGTTGTGTTGGATGTGGGGTCCCTTGGTTGTGTTGGACGTGGGGTCCCTATGTTGTGTTGGATGTGGGGTCCCTTGGTTGTGTTGGACGTGGGGTCCCTATGTTGTGTTGGATGTGGGGTCCCTATGTTGTGTTGGATGTGGGGTCCCTTGGTTGTGTTGGACGTGGGGTCCCTATGTTGTGTTGGATGTGGGGTCCCTATGTTGTGTTGGACGTGGGGTCCCTATGTTGTGTTGGATGTGGGGTCCCTATGTTGTGTTGGATGTGGGGTCCCTATGTTGTGTTGGACGTGGGGTCCCTATGTTGTGTTGGATGTGGGGTCCCTATGTTGTGTTGGATGTGGGGTCCCTTGGTTGTGTTGGATGTGGGGTCCCTTGGTTGTGTTGGACGTGGGGTCCCTATGTTGTGTTGGATGTGGGGTCCCTATGTTGTGTTGGATGTGGGGTCCCTTGGTTGTGTTGGACGTGGGGTCCCTTGGTTGTGTTGGATGTGGGGTCCCTATGTTGTGTTGGACGTGGGGTCCCTTGGTTGTGTTGGACGTGGGGTCCCTTGGTTGTGTTGGATGTGGGGTCCCTATGTTGTGTTGGACGTGGGGTCCCTTGGTTGTGTTGGACGTGGGGTCCCTTGGTTGTGTTGGATGTGGGGTCCCTTGGTTGTGTTCGATGTGGGGTCCCTTGGTTGTGTTGGATGTGGGGTCCCTTGGTTGTGTTGGACGTGTGGTCCCTATGTTGCGTTGGACGTGGGGTCCCTTGGTTGTGTTGGACGTGTGGTCCCTATGTTGCGTTGGACGTGGGGTCCCTTGGTTATGTTGGACGTGGGGTCCCTATATTGTGTTGGACGTGAGGTCCCTATATTGTGTTCGACGTAGGGTCTCTATATTGTGTTGGACGTGGGGTCCCTATAATATATTGGACGTAGGGTCCCTTGGTTGTGTTGGACGTGGGGGTCCCTATATTGTGTTGGACGTGGGGGTCCCTTCGTTTTGTTATACGTGGGGTCCCTTCGTTGTTGGACGTGGGATCCCTATATTGTGTTGGACGTGAGGTCTCTTGGTTATGTTGGACGTGGGGTCCCTATATTGTGTTGGACGTGAGGTCCCTTGGTTATGTTGGACGTGTGGTCCCTATAATGTATTGGACGTAGGGTCCCTTGGTTGATTGGGTGTGGATTGGACGTGTGGGAGAGTTTGGGTACATATTGGGTAGGATTACCTCTAAAAGATAGAGGCTCATGGTATTGGGGGTGCTATATTAAGCTGGATTAGGGCATGGCTATACCAAAGGAAACAGAGAGTTAGTATAAATGGAATCAAGTCAGAGTGGGAAAATGTTGTAAGTGGAGTACCTCAGGGCTCTGTCCTGGGACCTCTGTTGTTTATAATATATATAAATGATTTAGATTCAGGTTTGAGTAGCAACATTTGCAAATTCGCCGATGATACAAAAATTCGGTAGGGAAATTAATTCGGAGGAGGACTCACTATCACTTCAAGTTGATCTAAATAGGGTTTTGAAATGGTCAAAGGATTGGCAGATGCAGTTTAATGCTGATAAATGTAAAGTTCTGAGGCTAGGTAATGATGATAGGGTTACAAGATACGAGCTAGATGGTGTTGAGATTGCGAAGTCGGATTGCGAAAGGGATCTGGGAGTTATGATTAGTAAGAATTTAAAACAAAAGGATCAATGCATAAATGTTCGTAATAAGGCAAATCGGACACTTGGATTTATTAATCGCAGCGTTAGTAACAAGACACCTGGTGTGGTTCTCAAGCTATATCTTGCTCTAGTTAGGCCCCATTTAGATTATGCAGTTCAGTTTTGGTCGCCATATTATAGAATGGATATAAATTCACTTGAACGTGTCGAACGTAGGATGACTAAGTTCCCCAAATTATAAATCTTTCATATGAAGAAAGATTAACAAAGCTTAAGTTGCATTCACTGGAAAGGCGAAGAGTTAGGGGTGACATGATAGAGGTTTACAAGTGGATGAATGGACATAACAAAGAGGATATTAATAGGGTATTAAAAGTATCAACAGAAGACAGAATGCGAAACAATGGGTATAAAATGGATAAGTTTAGATATATGAAAGACTTGGGTAAATACTGGTTGGTTCGGTAACAGGGTTGTTGATTTGTGGAACCAATTACCGCGTAACGTGGTGGAGGTGGGGTCCCTGGATTGTTTCAAGCGCGGGTTGGACAAGTATATGAGTGGGATTGGGTGGTTATAGATAGGAGCTGCCTCGTATGGGCCAATATAGGCCTTCTGCAGTTACCTTGTTCTTATGTTCTAAAGTTTTGATACCTATCTCGATCGTACGAAAGAGAGAGAGAGAGAGAGAGAGAGAGAGAGAGAGAGAGAGAGAGAGAGAGAGAGAGAGAGAGAGAGAGAGAGAGAGAGAGGTGAGAGAGAAAGAGAGAGAGAGAGGTAGAGAGAGAAAGAGAGAGGCAGAGAGAGGTAGAGAGAGAGAGAGAGAGGTAGAGAGAGAAAGAGAGAGAGAGAGGTAGAGAGAGAAAGAGAGAGGCAGAGAGAGGTAGAGAGAGAAAGAGAGAGGTAGAGAGAGAAAAAGAGAGAGAGGTAGAGAGAGAAAGAGAGAGGTAGAGAGAGAAAGAGAGAGGTAGAGAGAGACAGAGACAGAGACAGAGAGAGACAGAGGTAGAGACAGGTAGATACAGAGGTAGAGACAGAGAGACAGAGACAGACAGACAGAGTTGTGTTCCACACCTGCTAGTCCACACATGTACTGTTGCTGGAATACCCCCCCCCCCTACCCCCCCACCCCCCTCTACACACAATGTCACCTCTTAACAACGACACACTGAAGACAAACCGACAAGTTAGCAAAATGTCCTTGAACTGATGTCTCATCTGACCCACATCCCGAAGAGAAGGCGGGGCCGCCGATGATTTAAATATTCCCGCCCTTTATACCAACGGTAAGACGGCCGTAACACCCGCCCCCCTCTTATTTATCCTCCCCATGATTATACCCCACCATTGGCGGCCCCGCTGGTATAAATATGGGGTTAAAAAGAGTCGGTTTGTACAAGTTTTGAGAGGTCACTCAAGGCGGTGTTTACCTTACGCGCGCATTTGTCGCTTCCTTTGGTGGGAGAATTGGCGCGCGTTTTCTGTTTCCAAGAACGGCGTCTGAATATTTTATGGCGCGCGGCAATTTTGGCGGGAAAAATGGGATTTATGGGGGGATTTAGAGGCGGGAAATGAGGCCCCGTCTATTGAGACGGGTTTGTGTATTGCTGTCGTGGTCTGTATGACAGCCGAACATGTTTGGCTTACACGTATATTGGTAAGCTAGGAATGGCGGAGGTTTGTTGACATGTTAAGTGGGTCACCCACTGCCCTTGGTCTGCTACAGTGCCCAATAGGCTCTACTGTTGTCTTCTGGTCAACACCGCTGCTTCAGAATATTGCAAGAATATATTATGAATGTGTTATACAACTACGGTTGTATATTTCAATAGAATTCCTGCATTAGGGTTATTTGGACCATAACCCCAAGATAACCCCCAAGAATACGTCAAGATAACCCCAAAGATAACCTCAAGATAACCCCAAGATAACCTCAAGATAACCCCAAGATAACCTCAAGATAACCCCAAGATAACCTCAAGATAACCCCAAGATAACCAGCTCTGAACATCTTGATATATTAAGGGAATACAATCATGTATATGATCATTAACTGTTATCCAAGTATTGTATGATGCTATCTAGGCATTGTATGATGCTATCTAGGTCTTGTATGATGCTATCTAGGTATTGTATGATGCTATCCCAGGTATTGTATGATATCCAAGTATTGTATGATGCTATCTAGGTATTGTATGATATCCCAGGTATTGTATGATATCCCAGGTATTGTATGATGCTATCCCAGGTATTGTATGATATCCCAGGTATTGTATGATGCTATCCCAGGTATTGTATGATGCTATCCCAGGTATTGAATGATGCTATCCCAGGTCTTGTATGCTGCTATCTAGGTCTTGTATGATGCTATCTAGGCATTGTATGATGCTATCCCAGGTATTGTATGATGCTATCCCAGGTATTGTATGATGCTATCCCAGGTATTGTATGCTGCTATCTAGGTATTGAATGATGCTATCCCAGGTATTGTATGATGCTATCCCAGGTATTGAATGATGCTATCCCAGGTATTGAATGATGCTATCCCAGGTCTTGTATGCTGCTATCTAGGTCTTGTATGATGCTATCTAGGCATTGTATGATGCTATCCCAGGTATTGTATGATGCTATCCCAGGTATTGTATGATGCTATCCCAGGTATTGAATGATGCTATCTAGGTATTGTATGATGCTATCCCAGGTATTGTATGATGCTATCCCAGGTATTGTATGATGCTATCCCAGGTATTGTATGATGCTATCCCAGGTATTGTATGATGCTATCCCAGGTATTGTATGATGCTATCCCAGGTATTGTATGATGCTATCCCAGGTATTGTATGATGCTATCCCAGGTATTGTATGATGCTATCCCAGGTATTGTATGGTGCTATCTAGGTATTGTATGATGCTATCCCAGGTATTGTATGATGCTATCCCAGGTATTGTATGATGCTATCCCAGGTATTGAATGATGCTATCTCAGGTATTGAATGATGCTATCTAGGTATTGAATGATGCTATCCCAGGTATTGTATGATGCTATCCCAGGTATTGTATGATGCTATCCCAGGTATTGAATGATGCTATCTCAGGTATTGAATGATGCTATCCCAGGTATTGAATGATGCTATCCCAGGTATTGAATGATGCTATCCCAGGTATTGAATGATGCTATCCCAGGTATTGAATGATGCTATCTAGGTATTGAATGATGCTATCCCAGGTATTGTATGGTGCTATCTAGGTATTGTATGATGCTATCCCAGGTATTGTATGATGCTATCCCAGGTATTGTATGATGCTATCCCAGGTATTGAATGATGCTATCTCAGGTATTGAATGATGCTATCTAGGTATTGAATGATGCTATCTAGGTATTGAATGATGCTATCCCAGGTATTGTATGATGCTATCCCAGGTATTGTATGATGCTATCCCAGGTATTGTATGATGCTATCCCAGGTATTGTATGATGCTATCCCAGGTATTGTATGATGCTATCCCAGGTATTGTATGATGCTATCCCAGGTATTGAATGATGCTATCCCAGGTATTGTATGATATCCAAGTATTGTATGATGCTATCCCAGGTTGGGATAGGGGTGTTCGCTAGATAACAGACATAAACATAAGATTAGGCAGACAGACATATAACATTTCAAGGGGATTTATCCCCATTAACCTGTTAATGGGGATTACCGCCTATTACGCCAACGGAAACTTGTGTAATCCGGCGATATGTTATGCCGCAATCCCCCCCCCCCCGGGTGATTAGAGGCTGAAGTGGGTTGTTAAGGAGAACTGTTCTCTCTCATAGGCTGGAGAACACTCCCCCCCCCCCATGGGTAGGGGGGAGAGGGGGGGATATCTAGTTAGGGTTTTTATTGCTGTTTGTTGACTGGTCTTAGTGGGTAGGGGTTCAGAGGTCTGGTTTACGAAGCTGTTACGCAAGCACTTACGATCCTGGGGCCACATTCACGAAGCAGTTACGCAAGCACATACGCACATGGGTTAGATTCATGAAGTTACGCAAGCACTTACGGACCTGGGGGCCAGATTCACGAAGCAGTTACGCAAGCACATACGAACCTGGAGGGGCCAGATCCACGAAGCAGTTACGCAAGCACTTACGGACCTGGGGGCCAGATTCACGAAGCAGTTACGCAAGCACTTACGGACCTGGGGGCCACATTCACGAAGCAGTTACGCAAGCACTTACGGACCTGGGAGCCAGATTCACGAAGCAGTTACGCAAGCATATAGGCACCTGGGGCCAGATTCACGAAGCAGACACGCAAGCACTTACGGACCTGGGGGCCAGATTCACGAAGCAGTTACGCAAGCACTTACGGACCTGGGGGCCAGATTCACGAAGCAGTTACGCAAGCACTTACGGACCTGGGGGCCAGATTCACGAAGCAGTTACGCAAGCACTTACGGACCTGGGGCCACATTCACGAAGCAGTTACGCAAGCACTTACGGACCTGGGGGCCAGATTCACGAAGCAGTTACGCAAGCACTTACGAACCTGGGGCCAGATTCACGAAGCAGTTACGCAAGCACTTACGGACCTGGGGGCCAGATCCAGGAAGCAGTTACGCAAGCACTTACGGACCTGGGGGCCAGATTCACGAAGCAGTTACGCAAGCACTTACGGACCTGGGGGCCAGATTCACGAAGCAGTTACGCAAGCACTTACGGACCTGGGGCCACATTCACGAAGCAGTTACGCAAGCACTTACGGACCTGGGGCCACATTCACGAAGCAGTTACGCAAGCACTTACGTACGAGCGGAAAGCGACGTTATTTTTGTAACACAATTGAGATAACTTAGGGGTTAATCCCTTTATATATTGGTTTAATCCGGGATTACCTGTGAGAACTGGCGGGGTATTTACACTAGATAAGTGACTGGCCGTCCCCCCCCCCCACGCCCCCCACGCCCAGGGGGTAGCGGCATATGCTACATGTTATCTAACCGTCCTAGACTCAAGTCCATTCCATCCAGCGGTCGACCCCACTGAAGCAAAACATCAATTTTTAGACGCTGCTCACTCTGCTGTGGTGTGGTGTGCTGTAGTGGGCCCCACATGTGTGCTGTGGTGGGCCCCACATGTGTGTTGTGGTGGGCCCCACATGTGTGCTGTGGTGGGCCCCACATGTGTGCTGTAGTGGGCCCCACATGTGTGCTGTGGTGGGCCCCACATGTGTGCTGTAGTGGGCCCCACGTGTGTGCTGTGGTGGGCCCCACATGTGTGCTGTAGTGGGCCCACATGTGTGCTGTAGAGGGCCCCACATGTGTGTTGTGGTGGGCCCCACATGTGTGTTGTGGTGAGCCCCACATGTGTGCTGTGGTGGGCCCCACATGTGTGCTGTAGTGGGCCCCACATGTGTACTGTAGTGGGCCCACATGTGTGCTGTAGTGGGCCCCACATGTGTGCTGTGGTGGGCCCCACATGTGTACTGTAGTGGGCCCACATGTGTGCTGTAGAGGGCCCCACATGTGTGCTGTGGTGGGCCCCACATGTGTACTGTAGTGGCCCCACATGTGTGCTGTGGTGGGCCCCACATGTGTACTGTAGTGAGCCCCACATGTGTGTTGTGGTGGGCCCCACATGTGTGCTGTGGTGGGCCCCACATGTGTGCTGTGGTGGGCCCTACATGTGTGCTGTGGTGGGCCCCACATGTGTGCTGTGGTGGGCCCTACATGTGTGCTGTGGTGGGCCCCACATGTGTGCTGTGGTGGGCCCCACATGTGTGCTGTGGTGGGCCCTACATGTGTGCTGTGGTGGGCCCCACACGTGTGCTGTGGTGGGCCCCACATGTGTACTGTGGTGGGCCCCACATGTGTGCTGTGGTGGGCCCCACATGTGTACTGTAGTGGGCCCCACATGTGTGCTGTAGTGGGCCCCACATGTGTGCTGTGGTGGGCCCCACATGTGTGCGGTGGTGGGCCCCACATGTGTACTGTAGTGGGCCCCACACGTGTGCTGTGGTGGGCCCCACATGTGTATTGTGGTGGGCCCCACATGTGTACTGTAGTGGGCCCCACATGTGTGCTGTGGTGGGCCCCACATGTGTGTTGTGGTGGGCCCCACATGTGTACTGTAGTGGGCCCCACATGTGTACTGTAGTGGCCCCACATGTGTACTGTAGTGGGCCCCACATGTGTGCTGTGGTGGGCCCCACTTGTGTGCTGTGGTGGGCCCCACATGTGTGTTGTGGTGGGCCCCACATGTGTGTTGTGGTGGGCCCCACATGTGTGCTGTGGTGGGCCCCACATGTGTGCTGTGGTGGGCCCCACATGTGTGTTGTGGTGGACCCCACATGTGTACTGTAGTGGGCCCCACATGTGTGCTGTAGTGGGCCCCACATGTGTGCTGTAGTGGGCCCCACATGTGTGCTGTAGTGGGCCCCACATGTGTGCTGTGGTGGGCCCCACATGTGTGCTGTGGTGGGCCCCACATGTGTGCTGTGGTGGGCCCCACATGTGTGTTGTCGTGGACCCCACATGTGTACTGTAGTGGGCCCCACATGTGTGCTGTAGTGGGCCCCACATGTGTGCTGTGGTGGGCCCCACATGTGTGCTGTGGTGGGCCCCACATGTGTGTTGTGGTGGGCCCCACATGTGTACTGTAGTGGGCCCCACATGTGTGCTGTAGTGGGTCCCACATGTGTACTGTAGTGGCCCCACAGGTGTGCTGTGGTGGGCCCTACATGTGTGCTGTGGTGGGCCCTACATGTGTGCTGTGGTGGGCCCTACATGTGTGCTGTGGTGGGCCCCACATGTGTGCTGTAGTGGCCCCTACATGTGTGCTGTGGTGGACCCCACATGTGTGCTGTAGTGGGCCCCACATGTGTGCTGTAGTGGGCCCACATGTGTGCTACAGTGGGCCCCACACGTGTGCTGTGGTGGCCCCACATATTTGCTGTGGTGGGCCCCACATGTGTCCTGTGGTGGGCCCCACATGTGTGCTGTGGTGGGCCCCACATGTGTCCTGTGGTGGGCCCCACATGTGTGCTGTGGTGGGCCCCACATGTGTGCTGTAGTGAGCCCCACATGTGTGTTGTGGTGGGCCCCACATGTGTGCTGTAGTGGGCCCCACATGTGTGCTGTAGTGGGCCCCACATGTGTCCTGTGGTGGGACCCACATGTGTGCTGTGGTGGGCCCCACATGTGTGCTGTGGTGGGCCCAACATGTGTGCTGTGGTGGGCCCCACATGTGTGCTGTGGTGGGCCCCACATGTGTGCTGTGGTGGGCCCCACATGTGTGCTGTGGTGGGCCCAACATGTGTGCTGTGGTGGGCCCCAAATGTGTGCTTTGGTGGGCCCCACATGTGTGCTGTGGTGGGCCCCACATGTGTGCTGTGGTGGGCCCCACATGTGTGCTGTGGTGGGCCCCACATGTGTGCTGTGGTGGGCCCTACATGTGTGCTGTGGTGGGCCCTACATGTGTGCTGTGGTGGGCCCCACATGTGTGCTGTGGTGGGCCCCACATGTGTGCTGTGGTGGGCCCCACATGTGTGCTGTGGTGGGCCCCACATGTGTGCTGTGGTGGGCCCCACATGTGTCCTGTGGTGGGCCCTACATGTGTCCTGTGGTGGGCCCCACATGTGTGCTGTGGTGGGCCCCACATGTGTGCTGTGGTGGGCCCCACATGTGTGCTGTGGTGGGCCCTACATGTGTGCTGTGGTGGGCCCCACATGTGTGCTGTGGTGGGCCCCACATGTGTGCTGTGGTGGGCCCCACATGTGTACTGTGGTGGGCCCCACATGTGTGCTGTGGTGGGCCCCACATGTGTGCTGTGGTGGGCCCTACATGTGTGCTGTGGTGGGCCCCACATGTGTGCTGTGGTGGGCCCCACATGTGTGCTGTGGTGGGCCCCACATGTGTGCTGTGGTGGGCCCCACATGTGTGCTGTGGTGGGCCCCACATGTGTGCTGTGGTGGGCCCCACATGTGAACTGTGGTGGGCCCCACATGTGTGCTGTGGTGGGCCCCACATGTGTACTGTGGTGGGCCCCACATGTGTGCTGTGGTGGGTCCCACATGTGTGCTGTGGTGGGCCCCACATGTGTGCTGTGGTGGGCCCCACATGTGTGCTGTGGTGGGCCCCACATGTGTGCTGTGGTGGGCCCCACATGTGTGCTGTGGTGGGCCCCACATGTGTGCTGTGGTGGGCCCCACATGTGTGCTGTGGTGGGCCCCACATGTGTGCTGTAGTGGGCCCCACATGTGTGCTGTGGTGGGCCCCACATGTGTGCTGTGGTGGGCCGTACATGTGTGCTGTGGTGGGCCCCACATGTGTGCTGTGGTGGGCCCTACATGTGTGCTGTGGTGGGCCGTACATGTGTGCTGTGGTGGGCCCCACATATGTGCTGTGGTGGGCCCTACATGTGTACTGTGGTGGGCCCCACATGTGTGCTGTAGTGGGCCCCACATGTGTGTTGTGGTGGGCCCTACATGTGTGCTGTGGTGGGCCCCACATGTGTACTGTTGTGGGCCCTACATGTGTGCTGTGGTGGGCCCTACATGTGTGCTGTGGTGGGCCCCACATGTGTACTGTAGTGGGCCCTACATGTGTGCTGTGGTGGGCCCTACATGTGTGCTGTAGTGGGCCCCACATATGTGCTGTGGTGGGCCCTACATATGTGCTGTGGTGTGCTACAGCAAATCACAGCACGAGGGAAGTTAATGGTCCAACACGCGCAGTTTAACAGTAATTATTTTGTTGATATATATATCCGGCTCCCGGGCCGGCTTCAGCAGGGTGAGAGGTGGCCAGCTGCTTCCTGGCCTGCTCCCTGCTGCTGCTGCTGCTGCTGCTGCTCCAGCTGCTCCTGCTGCTGCTTCCTGGCCCGCTACCTGCTGCTGCTGCTGCCTCCTGGCCCGCTCCCTGCTGCTGCTGCTGCTGCTTCCTGGCCCGCTCCCTGCTGCTGCTGCTGCTGCTCCAGCTGCTCCTGCTGCTGCTCCAGCTGCTGCTGCTGCTGCTTCCTGGCCCGCTCCCTGCTGCTCCAGCTGCTCCTGCTGCTGCTTCCTGGCCCGCTCCCTGCTGCTGCTGCTGCTGCTGCTTCCTGGCCCGCTCCCTGCTGCTGCTGCTGCTGCTGCTGCTTCCTGGCCCGCTCCCTGCTGCTCCAGCTGCTGCTGCTGCTGCTCCTGCTGCTCCAGCTGCTCCTGCTGCTGCTGCTGCTGCTCCAGCTGCTGCTGCTGCTCCAGCTGCTCCTGCTGCTGCTCCTGCTGCTGCTCCAGCTGCTCCTGCTGCTGCTCCAGCTGCTCCTGCTGCTGCTTCCTGGCCCGCTCCCTGCTGCTCCAGCTGCTCCTGCTGCTGCTTCCTGGCCCGCTCCCTGCTGCTGCTGCTGCTGCTGCTGCTGCTGCTCCAGCTGCTCCTGCTGCTGCTGCTGCTCCAGCTGCTCCTGCTGCTGCTGCTTCCTGGCCTGCTCCCTGCTGCTCCTGCTGCTGCTGCTGCTGCTCCAGCTGCTCCTGCTGCTGCTCCAGCTGCTGCTGCTGCTCCAGCTGCTGCTGCTTCCTGGCCCGCTCCCTGCTGCTGCTGCTTCCTGGCCCGCTCCCTGCTGCTGCTGCTTCCTGGCCCGCTCCCTGCTGCTGCTGCTGCTTCCTGGCCCGCTCCCTGCTGCTGCTGCTGCTGCTCCAGCTGCTGCTGCTGCTTCCTGGCCCGCTCCCTGCTGCTGCTGCTGCTGCTTCCTGGCCCGCTCCCTGCTGCTGCTGCTTCCTGGCCCGCTCCCTGCTGCTCCAGCTGCTGCTGCTGCTGCTCCAGCTGCTGCTGCTCCTGCTGCTGCTGCTGCTCCAGCTGCTGCTTCCTGGCCCGCTCCCTGCTGCTCCTGCTGCTGCTGCTGCTCCAGCTGCTGCTGCTCCAGCTGCTCCAGCTGCTGCTGCTGCTCCAGCTGCTGCTGCTTCCTGGCCCGCTCCCTGCTGCTGCTGCTTCCTGGCCCGCTCCCTGCTGCTGCTGCTGCTGCTCCAGCTGCTGCTGCTGCTTCCTGGCCCGCTCCCTGCTGCTGCTGCTGCTGCTGCTGCTCCAGCTGCTGCTGCTGCTGCTGCTCCAGCTGCTGCTGCTGCTGCTGCTCCAGCTGCTGCTGCTGCTCCTGCTGCTGCTCCAGCTGCTGCTGCTGCTCCTGCTCCTGCTGCTGCTCCAGCTGCTCCTGCTGCTGCTCCAGCTGCTGCTGCTGCTGCTGCTCCTGCTGCTGCTCCAGCTGCTCCTGCTGCTGCTGCTTCCTGGCCCGCTCCCTGCTGCTCCAGCTGCTGCTGCTCCTGCTGCTGCTGCTGCTGCTGCTCCAGCTGCTGCTGCTGCTCCAGCTGCTGCTGCTGCTGCTGCTCCTGCTGCTGCTCCAGCTGCTGCTGCTGCTGCTGCTCCAGCTGCTGCTGCTGCTCCTGCTGCTGCTCCAGCTGCTGCTGCTGCTGCTCCAGCTGCTGCTGCTGCTGCTTCCTGGCCCGCTCCCTGCTGCTCCAGCTGCTGCTGCTCCTGCTGCTGCTGCTGCTGCTTCCTGGCCCGCTCCCTGCTGCTCCTGCTCCTGCTGCTGCTGCTGCTGCTGCTGCTGCTCCAGCTGCTGCTTCCTGGCCCGCTCCCTGCTGCTCCAGCTGCTGCTGCTCCTGCTGCTGCTGCTGCTCCAGCTGCTGCTTCCTGGCCCGCTCCCTGCTGCTCCTGCTGCTGCTGCTGCTCCAGCTGCTGCTGCTGCTTCCTGGCCCGCTTCCTGCTGCTCCTGCTGCTGCTGCTGCTCCTGCTGCTGCTGCTGCTCCTGCTTCCTGGCCCGCTCCCTGCTGCTGCTGCTGCTGCTCCAGCTGCTGCTGCTGCTTCCTGGCCCGCACCCTGCTGCTGCTGCTTCCTGGCCCGCACCCTGCTGCTGCTGCTCCAGCTGCTGCTGCTGCTGCTTCCTGGCCCGCTCCCTGCTGCTGCTGCTCCAGCTGCTGCTGCTGCTTCCTGGCCCGCTCCCTGCTGCTCCAGCTGCTGCTGCTCCTGCTGCTGCTGCTGCTGCTGCTCCAGCTGCTGCTGCTGCTGCTGCTGCTCCAGCTGCTGCTGCTGCTGCTGCTCCAGCTGCTGCTGCTCCTGCTGCTGCTGCTGCTGCTCCTGCTGCTGCTGCTGCTCCAGCTGCTGCTGCTGCTGCTCCAGCTGCTGCTGCTGCTGCTGCTGCTCCAGCTGCTGCTGCTGCTGCTGCTCCAGCTGCTGCTGCCTGGCCCGCTCCCTGCTGCTCCTGCTGCAGCTGCTGCTGCTCCAGCTGCTGCTGCTCCAGCTGCTGCTGCTGCTGCTGCTGCTCCAGCTGCTGCTGCTGCTCCAGCTGCTGCTGCCTGGCCCGCTCCCTGCTGCTGCTGCTGCCTGGCCCGCTCCCTGCTGCTCCTGCTGCTGCTGCTGCTCCAGCTGCTGCTGCCTGACCCGCTCCCTGCTGCTCCTGCTGCTGCTGCTGCTCCACCTGCTGCTGCCTGGCCCGCTCCCTGCTGCTGCTGCTACTCCAGCTGCTGCTGCCTGGCCCGCTCCCTGCTGCTGCTGCTGCTGCTCCAGCTGCTGCTGCCTGGCCCGCTCCCTTCTGCTCCTGCTGCTGCTGCTGCCTGGCCTGCTCCCTGCTGCTCCTGCTGCTGCTGCTCCAGCTGCTGCTGCTGCTGCTCCAGCTGCTGCTGCTGCTGCTCCAGCTGCTGCTGCTGCCTGGCCCGCACCCTGCTGCTGCTGCTGCTGCTTCCTGGCCCGCACCCTGCTGCTGCTGCTGCTGCTTCCTGGCCCGCACCCTGCTGCTGCTGCTGCTGCCTGGCCCGCACCCTGCTGCTGCTGCTGCTGCTGCTCCAGCTGCTGCTGCCTGGCCCGCACCCTGCTGCTGCTGCTGCTGCTGCTCCAGCTGCTGCTGCCTGGCCCGCACCCTGCTGCTCCTGCTGCTGCTGCCTGGCCCGCTCCCTGCTGCTGCTGCTCCAGCTGCTGCTGCCTGGCCCGCTCCCTGCTGCTGCTGCTGCTGCTGCCTGGCCCGCACCCTGCTGCTGCTGCTGCCTGGCCCGCTCCCTGCTGCTGCTGCTGCCTGGCCCGCTCCCTGCTGCTGCTGCTGCTGCTGCTGCCTGGCCCGCACCCTGCTGCTGCTGCTCCTGCTGCTGCTGTTGCTGCTGCTGCTTCCTGGCCCGCACCCTGCTGCTGCTGCTGCTGCTGCTTCCTGGCCCGCACCCTGCTGCTCCTGCTGCTGCTGCTGCTGCTCCAGCTGCTGCTGCTACTGCTGCTGCTCCATCTGCTGCTGCCTGGCCCGCACCCTGCTGCTCCTGCTGCTGCTGCTGCTCCAGCTGCTGCTGCTGCTGCTCCAGCTGCTGCTGCTGCTGCTCCAGCTGCTGCTGCTGCTCCTGCTGCTGCTCCAGCTGCTGCTGTCTGGCCCGCTCCCTGCTGCTCCTGCTGCTGCTGCTGCCTGGCCCGCTCCCTGCTGCTCCTGCTGCTGCTCCAGCTGCTGCTGCCTGGCCCGCACCCTGCTGCTCCTGCTGCTGCTCCAGCTGCTGCTGCCTTGCCCGCTCCCTGCTGCTGCTGCTGCCTGGCCCGCACCCTGCTGCTGCTGCTGCTGCTGCTTCCTGGCCCGCACCCTGCTGCTGCTGCTGCTGCTCCAGCTGCTGCTGCTGCTGCTTCCTGGCCCGCACCCTGCTGCTCCTGCTGCTGCTGCTGCTGCTCCAGCTGCTGCTGCTGCTGCTCCAGCTGCTGCTGCTGCTGCTCCAGCTGCTGCTGCTGCTGCTCCAGCTGCTGCTGCTGCTGCTCCAGCTGCTGCTGCTGCTCCAGCTGCTGCTGCTGCTCCAGCTGCTGCTGCCTGGCCCGCTCCCTGCTGCTCCTGCTGCTGCTGCTGCCTGGCCCGCTCCCTGCTGCTCCTGCTGCTGCTGCTGCTCCAGCTGCTGCTTCCTGACCCGCTCCCTGCTGCTCCTGCTGCTGCTGCTGCTCCACCTGCTGCTGCCTGGCCCGCTCCCTGCTGCTGCTGCTACTCCAGCTGCTGCTGCCTGGCCCGCTCCCTGCTGCTGCTGCTGCTGCTCCAGCTGCTGCTGCCTGGCCCGCTCCCTTCTGCTCCTGCTGCTGCTGCTGCCTGGCCTGCTCCCTGCTGCTCCTGCTGCTGCTGCTCCAGCTGCTGCTGCTGCTGCTGCTGCTGCTGCTCCAGCTGCTGCTGCTGCCTGGCCCGCACCCTGCTGCTGCTGCTGCTGCTTCCTGGCCCGCACCCTGCTGCTGCTGCTGCTGCTTCCTGGCCCGCACCCTGCTGCTGCTGCCTGGCCCGCACCCTGCTGCTGCTGCTGCTGCTGCTCCAGCTGCTGCTGCCTGGCCCGCACCCTGCTGCTCCTGCTGCTGCTGCCTGGCCCGCTCCCTGCTGCTGCTGCTGCTGCTGCTCCAGCTGCTGCTGCCTGGCCCGCTCCCTGCTGCTGCTGCTGCTGCTGCTGCCTGGCCCGCACCCTGCTGCTGCTGCTGCCTGGCCCGCTCCCTGCTGCTGCTGCTGCTGCTGCCTGGCCCGCTCCCTGCTGCTGCTGCTGCTGCCTGGCCCGCACCCTGCTGCTGCTGCTGCTCCTGCTGCTGCTGTTGCTGCTGCTGCTTCCTGACCCGCACCCTGCTGCTGCTGCTGCTTCCTGGCCCGCACCCTGCTGCTCCTGCTGCTGCTGCTGCTGCTCCAGCTGCTGCTGCTACTGCTGCTGCTGCCTGGCCCGCACCCTGCTGCTCCTGCTGCTGCTGCTGCTCCAGCTGCTGCTGCTGCTGCTCCAGCTGCTGCTGCTGCTCCTGCTGCTGCTCCAGCTGCTGCTGCCTGGCCCGCTCCCTGCTGCTCCTGCTGCTGCTGCTGCCTGGCCCGCTCCCTGCTGCTCCTGCTGCTGCTCCAGCTGCTGCTGCCTGGCCCGCACCCTGCTGCTCCTGCTGCTGCTCCAGCTGCTGCTGCCTTGCCCGCTCCCTGCTGCTGCTGCTGCCTGGCCCGCACCCTGCTGCTGCTGCTGCTGCTGCTGCTGCTCCAGCTGCTGCTGCTGCTGCTCCAGCTGCTGCTGCTGCTGCTTCCTGTCCCGCACCCTGCTGCTCCTGCTGCTGCTGCTGCTGCTCCAGCTGCTGCTGCCTGGCCCGCACCCTGCTGCTCCAGCTGCTGCTGCCTGGCCCGCACCCTGCTGCTGCTGCTGCTGCTCCAGCTGCTGCTGCCTGGCCCGCACCCTGCTGCTCCTGCTGCTGCTCCAGCTGCTGCTGCCTGGCCCGCTCCCTGCTGCTCCTGCTGCTGCTCCAGCTGCTGCTGCCTGGCCCGCTCCCTGCTGCTCCTGCTGCTGCTCCAGCTGCTGCTGCCTGGCCCGCTCCCTGCTGCTGCTGCTGCTGCTGCTCCAGCTGCTGCTGCCTGGCCCGCACCCTGCTGCTGCTGCTGCTGCCTGGCCCGCTCCCTGCTGCTGCTGCTGCCTGGCCCGCTCCCTGCTGCTGCTTCCTGGCCCGCACCCTGCTGCTGCTGCTCTAGCTGCTGCCTGGCCTCGAACCGGGCTTCGGGGAGTAGAAGAACTCAGTTGAGAGGCGGGACCAAGGAGCCAGAGCTCAACCCCCGTGACATTAACCGCCAACTTGGAGAAACATTTGAATAAGCGCGGCAAGTTTTGGCGGGCCGGACGCCACCTAGCGGCGGAACCTGCAACTTTCCACCAAAACAATAACATTGCCCTGCTATATCTACCCCCCTTCCCTCACTGTATATTCTTTTTTCCTTGATTGCTGTACCCACTCTGGTTACAGGAGTACATGTGGCACTAATACAGGTGTTTGGTCTGGTTACAGGAGTACATGTGGCACTAATACAGGTGTTTGGTCTGGTTACAGGAGTACATGTGGCACTAATACAGGTGTTTGGTCTGGTTACAGGAGTACATGTGGCACTAATACAGGTGTTTGGTCTGGTTACAGGAGTACATGTGGCACTAATGCAGGTGTTTGGTCTGGTTACAGGAGTACATGTGGCACTAATACAGGTGTTTGGTCTGGTTACAGGATTACATGTGGCACTAATACAGGTGTTTGGTCTGGTTACAGGAGTACATGTGGCACTAATACAGGTGTTTGGTCTGGTTACAGGAGTACATGTGGCACTAATACAGGTGTTTGGTCTGGTTACAGGAGTACATGTGGCACTAATACAGGTGTTTGGTCTGGTTACAGGAGTACATGTGGCACAGGAAGCACAAGTTCATGCGCCTTGACGGCTCCTCCAAGATCTCTGACCGACGCGACATGGTGGCCGACTTCCAGACTAAGTGAGTCCCCTCTCTGCTGTACCCCTCTCTGCTGTACCCCTCTCTGCTGTACCCCTCTTTGCTGTACCTCCCTCTGCTGTACCCTCTCTGCTGTACCCCCTCTGCTGTACCTCCCTCTCCTGTACCCCCTCTGCTGTACCACCCTCTGCTGTACCTCCCTCTGGTGTACCCCCTCTGCTGTACCCCCTCTGCTGTACCCCCCTCTGCTGTACCCCTCTCTGCTGTACCCCCTCTCTGCTGTACCCCTCTCTGCTGTACCTCCCTCTGCTGTACCCCCCTCTGCTGTACCCCTCTCTGCTGTACCCCTCTCTGCTGTACCCCCTCTGCTGTACCTCCCTCTGCTGTACCTCCCTCTGCTGTACCTCCCTCTGCTGTACCTCCCTCTGCTGTACCTCCCTCTGCTGTACCCCCCTCTGCTGTACCCCCCTCTGCTGTACCCCCCTCTGCTGTACCCCCCTCTGCTGTACCCCCCTCTGCTGTACCTCCCTCTGCTGTACCTCCCTCTGCTGTACCCCCCTCTGTTGTACCTCCCTCTGCAGTACCCCCTCTGCTGTACCCTCCCCTCTGCTGTACCCCCCTCTGCTGTACCTCCCTCTGCTGTACCCCCTCTGCTGTACCTCCCTCTGCTGTACCCCCTCTGCTGTACCTCCCTCTGCTGTACCCCCTCTGCTGTACCCCCTCTGCTGTACCTCCCTCTGCTGTACCCCCCTCTGCTGTACCTCCCTCTGCTGTACCCCTCTCTGCTGTACCTCCCTCTGCTGTACCTCCCTCTGCTGTACCTCCCTCTGCTGTACCCCTCTCTGCTGTACCTCCCTCTGCTGTACCCCCCTCTGCTGTACCGCCCTCTGCTGTACCCTACCCTCTGCTGTACCCCTCTCTGCTGTACCCCTCTCTGCTGTACCCCCCTCTTCTGTACCTCCCTCTGCTGTACCCCCTCTGCTGTACCCCTCTGCTGTACCTCCCTCTGCTGTACCCTACCCTCTGCTGTACCCTACCCTCTGCTGTACCCCCTCTGCTGTACCCCCCTCTGCTGTACCCCCCTCTGCTGTACCTCCCTCTGCTGTACCCCTCTCTGCTGTACCTCCCTCTGCTGTACCCCCCTCTGCTGTACCTCCCTCTGCTGTACCTCCCTCTGCTGTACCCCCCTCTGCTGTACCTCCCTCTGCTGTACCCCCCTCTGCTGTACCTCCCTCTGCTGTACCTCCCTCTGCTGTACCTCCCTCTGCTGTACCCCCCTCTGCTGTACCCCCTCTGCTGTACCTCCCTCTGCTGTACCCCCTCTGCTGTACCCCCTCTGCTGTACCTCCCTCTGCTGTACCTCCCTCTGCTGTACCTCCCTCTGCTGTACCTCCCTCTGCTGTACCCCCTCTGCTGTACCTCCCTCTGCTGTACCTCCCTCTGCTGTACCCCCTCTGCTGTACCTCCCTCTGCTGTACCCCCCTCTGCTGTACCCCCTCTGCTGTACCCCCCCTCCCTCTGCTGTACCTCCCTCTGTTGTACCCCCTCTGCTGTACCCCCTCTGCTGTACCCCCCTCTGCTGTATCCCCCTCTGTTGTACCCCCTCTGCTGTACCCCCCTCCCTCTGCTGTACCTCCCTCTGTTGTACCCCCTCTGCTGTACCCCCCTCTGCTGTACCTCCCTCTGCTGTACCTCCCTCTGCTGTACCTCCCTCTGCTGTACCCCCTCTGCTGTACCTCCCTCTGCTGTACCTCCCTCTGCTGTACCCCTGCTGTACCCCCTCTGCTGTACCTCCCTCTGCTGTACCTCCCTCTGCTGTACCCCCTCTGCTGTACCCCCTCTGCTGTATCTCCCTCTGCTGTACCACCCTCTGCTGTACCACCCTCTGCTGTACCTCCCTCTGCTGTACCCCCCTCTGCTGTACCTCCCTCTGCTGTACCCCCCTCTGCTGTACCTCCCTCTGCTGTACCTCCCTCTGCTGTACCTCCCTCTGCTGTACCCTACCCTCTGCTGTACCCAACCCTTTGCTGTACCCAACCCTCTGCTGTACCCCCCTCTGTTGTACCTCCCTCTGCTGTACCCCCTCTGCTGTACCCCCCTCTGCTGTACCCTACCCTCTGCTGTACCCCCTCTGTTGTACCTCCCTCTGCTGTACCCCCCTCTGCTGTACCCTACCCTCTGCTGTACCCCCTCTGCTGTACCTCCCTCTGCTGTACCCCCTCTGCTGTACCCCCCTCTGCTGTACCTCCCTCTGCTGTACCCTACCCTCTGTTGTACCCCCCTCTGCTGTACCCCCCTCTGCTGTACCTCCCTCTGCTGTACCTCCCTCTGCTGTACCTCCCTCTGCTGTACCCTACCCTCTGTTGTACCCCCCTCTGCTGTACCCCCCTCTGCTGTACCCCCCTCTGCTGTACCCCCCTCTGCTGTACCTCCCTCTGCTGTACCCCCTCTGCTGTACCTCCCTCTGCTGTACCTCCCTCTGCTGTACCATCTCTGCTGTACCTCCCTCTGTTGTACCCCCCACTGCTGTACCCCCTCTGCTGTACCCCCCTCTGCTGTACCCCCCTCTGCTGTACCTCCCTCTGCTGTACCCCCCTCTGCTGTACCTCCCTCTGCTGTACCACCCTCTGCTGTACCCCCTCTGCTGTACCCCCCTCTGCTGTACCCCCCCTCTGCTGTACCCCCCTCTGCTGTACCCCCCTCTGCTGTACTCCCTCTGCTGTACCTCCCTCTGCTGTACCCCCTCTGCTGTACCTCCCTCTGCTGTACCCCCTCTGCTGTACCTCCCTCTGCTGTACCCCCTCTGTTGTACCCCCCTCTGCTGTACCTCCCTCTGCTGTACCTCCCTCTGCTGTACCCCCCTCTGCTGTACCTCCCTCTGCTGTACCCCCCTCTGCTGTACCTCTCTCTGCTGTACCTCCCTCTGCTGTACCTCCTTCTGCTGTACCTCCCTCTGCTGTACCCCCTCTGCTGTATCCCCCTCTGCTGTATCCCCCTCTGCTGTATCCCCCTCTGCTGTACCCCCCTCTGCTGTACCTCCCTCTGCTGTACCTCCCTCTGTTGTTCCTCCCTCTGCTGTACCCTACCCTCTGCTGTGCCTCCCTCTGCTGTACCCCCTCTGCTGTACCTCCCTCCGCTGTACCTCCCTCTGCTGTACCTCCCTCTGCTGTACCTCCCTCTGCTGTACCCCCTCTGCTGTACCCCCTCTGCTGTACCCCCCTCTGCTGTACCCCCCTCTGCTGTACCTCCCTCTGCTGTACCCCCCTCTGCTGTACCCTACCCTCTGCTGTACCCTACCCTCTGCTGTACCCCCCCTCTGTTGTACCCCCTCTGCTGTACCCCCCTCTGCTGTACCTCCCTCTGCTGTACCCTCTCTGCTGTACCCCCTCTGCTGTACTCCCTCTGCTGTACCCTCTCTGCTGTACCCCCTCTGCTGTACCCCCCTCTGCTGTACCCCCTCTGCTGTACCCCCCTCTGCTGTACCTCCCTCTGCTGTACCTCCCTCTGCTGTACCTCCCTCTGCTGTACCACCCTCTATTGTACCCTCCTCTGCTGTACCCCCCTCTGCTGTACCCCCCTCTGCTGTACCCCCTCTGCTGTACCCCCTCTGCTGTACCCCCCTCTGCTGTACCCCCTCTGCTGTACCTCCCTCTGCTATCTAGATGCTATACATGGCTATGTAGATGCTATACATGGCTATCTAGATGCTATACATGGCTATCTAGATGCTATACATGGCTATCTAGATGCTATACATGGCTATCTAGATGCTATACATGGCTATCTAGATGCTATACATGGCTATCTAGATGCTATACATGGCTATCTAGATGCTATACATGGCTATCTAGATGCTATACATGGCTATCTAGATGGTATACATAGCTATCTAGATGCTATACATGGCTATCTAGATGCTATATATGGCTATCTAGATGCTATACATGGCTATCTAGATGCTATACATGGCTATCTAGATGCTATATATGGCTATCTAGATGCTATACATGGCTATCTAGATGCTATGTACTGTGTGTAAACCATTTCAGGTATGATAACATTTTTGATAACTTGACGCATGATAACATGGCCCAACTGGTTTGGACGGGGGGACTATATCGTGTTATCCTGGTGTGTTTCAGAGCGGATATCTTCGTCTTCCTGCTATCGACCCGCGCGGGCGGCGTGGGTATCAACCTCACGGCTGCCGACACTGTGAGTACCCGCTATCCTGGTCACCTGTTATCATGTTTCCGCTATCGTGGTCACCTGTTATCTTGTTCCCGCTATCTTGGTTATCTGTTTTCTTGCCCTGATCCTGTATGCCCCCGCTCCTGGTGACCTGTTATCTTGTTCCCGCTATCCTGTTCACCTGTTATCTTCAACAATGGCGGCGGCAGATGTAATATTCTCAAGGGATTGTGCGGATAAATGTCCTCCAGGAGAGGTGGACGGGTGTATATCCCCGAGGGAATAGGGGATAGCAGGGAGGACCGAGGGGCAAGGGAATAGGGGATAGCAGGGAGGACCGAGGGGCAAGGGAGTAGGGGATAGCAGGGAGGACCGAGGGGCAAGGGAGTAGGGGATAGCAGGGAGGACCGAGGGGCAAGGGAATAGGGGATAGCAGGGAGGACTGAGGGGCAAGGCAGTAGGGGATAGCAGGGAGGACCGAGGGGCAAGGGAATAGGGGATAGCAGGGAGGACTGAGGGGCAAGGCAGTAGGGGATAGCAGGGAGGACCGAGGGGCAAGGGAGTAGGGGATAGCAGGGAGGACCGAGGGGCAAGGGAGTAGGGGATAGCAGGGAGGACCGAGGGGCAAGGGAGTAGGGGATAGCAGGGAGGACCGAGGGGCAAGGGAGTAGGGGATAGCAGGGAGGACCGAGGGGCAAGGGAGTAGGGGATAGCAGGGAGGACTGAGGGGCAAGGGAGTAGGGGATAGCAGGGAGGACTGAGGGGCAAGGGAGTAGGTGATAGCAGGGAGGACCGAGGGGCAAGGGAGTAGGGGATAGCAGGGAGGACCGAGGGGCAAGGGAGTAGGGGATAGCAGGGAGGACCGAGGGGCAAGGCAGTAGGTGATAGCAGGGAGGACCGAGGGGCAAGGGAGTAGGGGATAGCAGGGGGGACCGAGGGGCAAGGGAGTAGGGGATAGCAGGGAGGACCGAGGGGCAAGGGAATAGGGGATAGCAGGGAGGACTGAGGGGCAAGGGAGTAGGGGATAGCAGGGAGGACTGAGGGGCAAGGGAGTAGGTGATAGCAGGGAGGACCGAGGGGCAAGGGAGTAGGGGATAGCAGGGAGGACTGAGGGGCAAGGGAGTAGGGGATAGCAGGGAGGACCGAGGGGCAAGGCAGTAGGTGATAGCAGGGAGGACCGAGGGGCAAGGGAGTAGGGGATAGCAGGGGGGACCGAGGGGCAAGGGAATAGGGGATAGCAGGGAGGACCGAGGGGCAAGGGAGTAGGGGATAGCAGGGAGGACCGAGGGGCAAGGGAATAGGGGATAGCAGGGAGGACCGAGGGGCAAGGGAGTAGGGGATAGCAGGGAGGACCGAGGGGCAAGGGAGTAGGGGATAGCAGGGAGGACCGAGGGGCAAGGGAGTAGGGGATAGCAGGGAGGACCGAGGGGCAAGGGAGTAGGGGATAGCAGGGAGGACCGAGGGGCAAGGGAGTAGGGGATAGCAGGGAGGACCGAGGGCAAGGGAGTAGGTGATAGCAGGGAGGACCGAGGGGCAAGGGAGTAGGGGATAGCAGGGAGGACCGAGGGGCAAGGGAGTAGGGGATAGCAGGGAGGACCGAGGGGCAAGGGAGTAGGGGATAGCAGGGAGGACCGAGGGGCAAGGGAGTAGGGGATAGCAGGGAGGACTGAGGGGCAAGGCAGTAGGGGATAGCAGGGAGGACCGAGGGGCAAGGGAGTAGGGGATAGCAGGGAGGACCGAGGGGCAAGGGAGTAGGGGATAGCAGGGAGGACTGAGGGGCAAGGGAGTAGGGGATAGCAGGGGGGACCGAGGGGCAAGGGAGTAGGGGATAGCAGGGAGGACCGAGGGGCAAGGGAGTAGGGGATAGCAGGGAGGACCGAGGGGCAAGGGAGTAGGGGATAGCAGGGAGGACCGAGGGGCAAGGGAGTAGGGGATAGCAGGGAGGACCGAGGGGCAAGGCAGTAGGGGATAGCAGGGAGGACTGAGGGGCAAGGGAGTAGGGGATAGCGGGGAGGACCGAGGGGCAAGGGAGTAGGGGATAGCAGGGAGGACCGAGGGGCAAGGGAGTAGGGGATAGCAGGGAGGACCGAGGGGCAAGGGAGTAGGGGATAGCAGGAAGGACCGCCGGCCGGCCGGCCCGGTTCCCTACGCAGGATTACTGGATTAATGGATTACAAGATTTACAGTATTGGGGGATTTTTTTCTCGCTATTCTCGCCTTTATTCTGGTGAGCCTTACACACCTGTTATCAGGTGTGTAAGGTTACACACCTGTTATCAGGTGTGTAAGGTTACACACCTGTTATCAGGTGTGTAAGGTTACACACCTGTTATCAGGTGTGTAAGGTTGCACACCTGTTATCAGGTGTGTAAGGTTATACACCTGTTATCAGGTGTGTAAGGTTATACAGCTGTTATCAGGTGTGTAAGGTTACACACCTGTTATCAGGTGTGTAAGGTTACACACCTGTTATCAGGTGTATAAGGTTACACACCTGTTATCAGGTGTGTAAGGTTGCACACCTGTTATCAGGTGTGTAAGGTTATACAGCTGTTATCAGGTGTGTAAGGTTACACAGCTGTTATCAGGTGTGTAAGGTTACACACCTGTTATCAGGTGTGTAAGGTGGCTTGATGCTACCCAAAGGTACCCAACACTACCCAAAGGTACCCAACACTACCCAAAGGTACCCCAACACTACCCAAAGGTACCCAACACTACCCAAAGGTACCCCAACACTACCCAAAGGTACCCCAACACTACCCAAAGATACCCCAACACTACCCAAAGGTACCCCAACACTACCCAAAGGTACCCAACACTACCCAAAGGTACCCCAACACTACCCAAAGGTACCCCAACACTACCCAAAGGTACCCCAACACTACCCAAAGGTACCCAACACTACCCAAAGGTACCCCAACACTACCCAAAGGTACCCAACACTACCCAAAGGTACCCCAACACTACCCAAAGGTACCCCAACACTACCCAAAGGTACCCCAACACTACCCAAAGGTACCCAACACTACCCAAAGGTACCCAACACTACCCAAAGGTACCCCAACACTACCCAAAGATACCCCAACACTACCCAAAGGTACCCCAACACTACCCAAAGGTACCCAACACTACCCAAAGGTACCCAACACTACCCAAAGGTACCCCAACACTACCCAACATTAACCAAAGGTACCCCAACACTACCCAAAGGTACCCTAACACTACCCAAAGGTACCCCAACACAACCCAAAGGTACCCAACACTACCCAAAGGTACCCTAACACTACCCAAAGGTACCCCAACACTACCCAAAGGTACCCAACACTACCCAAAGGTACCCCAACACTACCCAAAGGTACCCCAACACTACCCAAAGGTACCCCAACACTACCCAAAGGTACCCAACACTACCCAAAGGTACCCCAACACTACCCAAAGGTACCCAACACTACCCAAAGGTACCCAACACTACCCAAAGGTACCCCAACACTACCCAAAGGTACCCCAACACTACCCAAAGGTACCCAACACTACCCAAAGGTACCCAACACTACCCAAAGGTACCCTAACACTACCCAAAGGTACCCTAACACTACCCAAAGGTTCCCAACACTACCCAAAGGTACCCCAACACTACCCAAAGGTACCCCAACACTACCCAAAGGTACCCAACACTACCCAAAGGTACCCAACACTACCCAAAGGTACCCTAACACTACCCAAAGGTACCCCAACACTACCCAAAGGTACCCCAACACTACCCAAAGGTACCCCAACACTACCCAAAGGTACCCCAACACTACCCAAAGGTACCCAACACTACCCAAAGGTACCCAACACTACCCAAAGGTACCCCAACACTACCCAAACGTACCCCAACACTACCCAAAGGTACCCAACACTACCCAAAGGTACCCAACACTACCCAAAGGTACCCAACACTACCCAAAGGTACCCACCACTTCCCAAAGATACCCCAACACTTCCCAAAGGTACCCACCACTACCCAAAGGTACCCCAACACTACCCAAAGGTACCCCAACACTACCCAAAGGTACCCCAACACTACCCAAAGGTACCCCAACGCTACCCAAAGGTACCCCAACACTACCCAAAGGTACCCCAATACAGTCTACCTTCATATATCCCGTCTGACTAACGTTGTATGGTGATAGATGGTGACCTAACCTAACCTAACCTACCCTAACCTAACCTGACCTAACCTAACCTACCCTACCCTAACCTAACCTAACCTGACCTACCCTAACCTAACCTAACCTGACCTACCCTAACCTAACCTAACCTACCCTAACCTAACCTGACCTACCCTAACCTAACCTAACCTGACCTACCCTAACCTAACCTACCCTAACCTAACCTAACCTAACCTAACCTAACCTAACCTGACCTACCCTACCCTAACCTGACCTACCCTAACCTAACCTAACCTAACCTAACCTGACCTACCCTACCCTAACCTGACCTACCCTAACCTAACCTAACCTACCCTAACCTGACCTGACCTAACCTGACCTGACCTAACCTAACCTAACCTAACCTACCTGACCTGACCTAACCTAACCTAACCTACCTGACCTGACCTAACCTAACCTAACCTAACCTACCTGACCTAACCTAACCTAACCTACCTGACCTAACCTAACCTGACCTGACCTAACCTAACCTGACCTGACCTGACCTGACCTAACCTGACCTAACCTAACCTAACCTAACCTGACCTAACCTAACCTGACCTAACCTAACCTAACCTAACCTGACCTAACCTAACCTACCCTGACCTGACCTAACCTAACCTAACCTGACCTGACCTGACCTAACCTAACCTACCCTGACCTGACCTGACCTACCCTACCCTAACCTACCCTAACCTACCCTAACCTAACCTGACCTGACCTAACCTACCCTACCCTAACCTGACCTGACCTAACCTAACCTAACCTAACCTAACCTAACCTACCTGATCATACTGGTCGTATAGGAGCTCTTGTGTACGACCCTTCGCTCGTAAGTTCGAGCCCAATACAGGCACGCGGGTTGGAGGTTTCAGATGGGAAAAATTATTTTGCATATTTTCCTTGTTTACTTGTGATTGGGGAGGTGATTGGGGGTGATTGGAAGGGGGGGGGGTGACATCCGGGTTATTAAGGCCTGGTTAATGTTTATGCCCCGGAGGTTAAATTGACCAGTTTAGTCGTAATTGGCTCGTGGGTCCATAACTGTTTATAGTGGTTACTGTGGACTGATTAATGGGTGGTTGTGGCCAGCACCGTGGTCACAGTACTGTGACCAGCACCGTGGCCAGTACCGTGGTCACAGTACTGTGACCAGCACCGTGACCAGCACCGTGGTCACAGTACTGTGACCAGCACCGTGGCCAGTACCGTGGCCAGCACCGTGGTCACAGTACCGTGACCAGCACCGTGGCCAGCACCGTGACCAGCACCGTGGCCAGCACCGTGACCAGCACCGTGGCCAGCACCGTGACCAGCACCGTGGCCAGTACTGTGACCAGCACCGTGACCAGCACCGTGGTCACAGTACCGTCACCAGCACCGTCACCAGCACCGTGACCAGTACCGTGACCGGCACCGTGGTCACAGTACTGTGACCAGCACCGTGACCAGCACCGTGACCAGCACCGTGGTCACAGCACCGTGACCAGCACCGTGACCAGCACCGTGGTCACAGTACCGTGACCAGCACCGTGGCCAGCACCGTGACCAGCACCGTGGCCAGCACCGTGACCAGCACCGTGGCCAGCACCGTGACCAGCACCGTGGCCAGTACTGTGACCAGCACCGTGACCAGCACCGTGACCAGTACCGTGACCGGCACCGTGGTCACAGTACTGTGACCAGCACCGTGACCAGCACCGTGACCAGCACCGTGGTCACAGCACCGTGACCAGCACCGTGACCAGCACCGTGGTCACAGTACCGTGACCAGCACCGTGACCAGCACCGTGGTCACAGCACCGTGGCCAGCACCGTGACCAGCACCGTGGTCACAGTACCGTGACCAGCACCGTGGTCACAGTACCGTGACCAGCACCGTGACCAGCACCGTGGCCAGCACCGTGACCAGCACCGTGGTCACAGCACCGTGGCCAGCACCGTGACCAGCACCGTGGTCAAAGTACCGTGACCAGCACCGTGGTCACAGTACCGTGGCCAGCACCGTGACCAGCACCGTGGCCAGTACTGTGACCAGCACCGTGACCAGCACCGTGGCCAGCACCGTGACCAGCACCGTGACCAGCACCGTGACCAGCACCGTGACCAGCACCGTGACCAGCACCGTGGTCACAGTACCGTGACCAGCACCGTGGTCACAGTACCGTGGCCAACACCGTGGTCACAGTACCGTGACCAGCACCGTGGTCACAGTACCGTGGCCAGCACCGTGGCCAGCACCGTGACCAGCACCGTCGCCAGTACTGTGACCAGCACCGTGACCAGCACCGTGACCAGCACCGTGACCAGTACCGTGACCGGCACTGTGGTCACAGTACTGTGACCAGCACCGTGACCAGCACCGTGACCAGCACCGTGACCAGCACCGTGGTCACAGTACCGTGACCAGCACCGTGACCAGCACCGTGGCCAGCACCGTGACCAGCACCGTGGCCAGCACCGTGACCAGCACCGTGGCCAGTACTGTGACCAGCACCGTGACCAGCACCGTGGCCAGCACCGTGACCAGCACCGTGACCAGCACCGTGACCAGCACCGTGGTCACAGTACCGTGACCAGCACCGTGGTCACAGTACCGTGGCCAGCACCGTGGTCACAGTACCGTGACCAGCACCGTGGTCACAGTACCGTGGCCAGCACCGTGGCCAGCACCGTGACCAGCACCGTGACCAGCACCGTGACCAGCACCGTGGCCAGCACCGTGACCAGCACCGTGGCCAGCACCGTGACCAGCACCGTGACCAGTACTGTGACCAGCACCGTGACCAGCACCGTGGTCACAGTACCGTGACCAGCACCGTGACCAGTACTGTGACCAGCACCGTGACCAGCACCGTGGTCACAGTACCGTGACCAGCACCGTGGCCAGCACCGTGGCCAGTACTGTGACCAGCACCGTGACCAGCACCGTGGTCACAGTACCGTGACCAGCACCGTGACCAGCACCGTGACCGGCACCGTGGTCACAGTACTGTGACCAGCACCGTGGTCACAGTACTGTGACCAGCACCGTGACCAGCACCGTAGTCACAGTACTGTGACCAGCACCGTGGTCACAGTACTGTGACCAGCACCGTGACCAGCACCGTGGCCAGTACCGTGGCCAGCACCGTGACCAGCACCGTGGTCACAGTACCGTGACCAGCACCGTGGCCAGCACCGTGACCAGCACCGTGACCAGCACCGTGGTCACAGTACCGTGACCAGCACCGTGGCCAGCACCGTGACCAGCACCGTGACCAGCACCGTGGCCAGCACCGTGACCAGCACCGTGACCAGCACCGTGGTCACAGTACCGTGACCAGCACCGTGACCAGCACCGTGGTCACAGTACTGTGACCAGCACCGTGACCAGCACCTTTTTTCACACACACACCAGGAAGCAGCCCATGACAGCTGACTAACTCCCAGGTACCTAATTTACTGCTAGGTAACGGGGGGCATAGGGTGAAAGACATTCTGCCCATCGTTTCTCCCCGGCGCCCGGGATCGAACCCGGGGCCACAGGATCACGTATGCAGCGTAGGTGAAGGGAAGTTTAGAGGTAGAAAAATACAGTTAGAGGTATGATAGCAGGCGGACTGTCCGCCTTGCTGACCCGTCCTGTCTCCAACAGCAAGAAGTTTTCTTTTCCCACTGACGCTCCTGTTCACCTAGCAGTAAATAGGTACCTGGGAGTTAGACAGCTGCTACGGGCTAACATCAAGATAACGTCAAGAAAACTACAAGATATCAAGATAACCAGAAGATATTAAGATAACCACAAGATAACATTAAGATAACCACAAGATAACATTAAGATAACCACAAGATATCAAGATAACATTAAGATAACCACAAGATATCAAGATAACATTAAGATAACCACAAGATATCAAGATAACCACAAGATATAAGACAATCACAAGATATTAAGATAACCATAAGATATCAAGATAACCTCAATATATCAAGATAATCTCAAGATATCAAGATAATTACAAGATATCAAGATAACCACAAGATATCAAGATAACCTCAAGATGATATCAAGAAAACCACAAGATATCAAGATAACCACAAGATATGAAGATAACCTCAAGATATCAAGAAAACCTCAAGATCTCAAGATATCAAGATCTCAATATATCAAGATAACCTCAAGATATCAAGATAACCACAAAATATCAAGATAATCACAAGATATCAGATAACACCAATATAACCACAAGATATCAAGATAACCACAAGATATCAGATAACACCAATATAACCACAAGATATCAAGATAACACCAAGATAACATCAGGATAACCTGCCCACACCCAGGTGCCCCCCCCCCCCCACGTGTCCAGGTGACGTGCCGGTGTTAAACGTTTCCTGCCCCCCCCCTCCCCCCCTCCCCTTCCCCCCTCCCCTTCCCCCCCTCCCCTTCCCCCCCCCCCCCGCCCCCCTCCCCCCCTCCCCCCCCTCCCCTTCCCCCCCCGCCCCCCCCCCCCCCCCCCACTGGTCACGTGACGTGTGGCCCATTATTATTATTAAGTAATTTGCTCACGTGATTTAATTGTGGAGGGGGAGACCCGCCCCCCTGTCCAGGGGTGAGGGGGGACCAGCAGCCTGGACTGGACCTGCCGATTGCCAGCACCAACAGCCTGGTGGAGCCCGCCTCTGGGGTCCCCCTTAACACGGTCTCACAGCTGGGCAAGAAGGGCCCCCCCCATCTTCCTGCTGCTGCTGCTGCTGCTGCTGCTGCTGCTGCTCCTGCTGCTGCTGCTGCTGCTCCTGCTGCTCCTGCTGCTCCTGCTGCTCCTGCTGCTGCTGCTGCTCCTGCTGCTGCTGCTGCTCCTGCTGCTGCTGCTGCTGCTGCTCCTGCTGCTGCTGCTCCTGCTGCTGCTGCTGCTCCTGCTGCTGCTGCTCCTGCTGCTGCTGCTGCTGCTGCTGCTGCTGCTCCTGCTGCTGCTGCTGCTCCTGCTGCTCCTGCTGCTGCTGCTCCTGCTGCTGCTGCTGCTCCTGCTGCTGCTGCTGCTGCTCCTGCTGCTGCTGCTCCTGCTGCTGCTGCTGCTCCTGCTGCTGCTCCTGCTGCTGCTGCCGTCCTGCTGCTGCTGCTGCTGCTCCTGCTGCTGCTCCTGCTGCTGCTCCTGCTGCTGCTCCTGCTGCTGCTGCTCCTGCTGCTGCTGCTGCTGCTGCTCCTGCTGCTGCTGCTCCTGCTGCTGCTGCTGCTGCTGCTGCTCCTGCTGCTGCTCCTGCTGCTGCTCCTGCTGCTGCTGCTGCTCCTGCTGCTGCTGCTGCTGCTGCTGCTGCTGCTCCTGCTGCTCCTGCTGCTGCTGCTGCTGCTCCTGCTGCTGCTGCTGCCATCCTGCTGCTGCTACTATTGTCCTAACAGCATTGCCCCCCATACAGTAGGGGACCCCCTTGTTGATAGTCCACACTCCCAGGATAATCTTGTGTCCAGACCCGTGGATCAGATACTTTTCATGTCGTTAACTTTACACCTCTGACTTCTGGTCTTGTCATCCTGGGTGATGTTTGAGCGTCCTATGATTGTCCCGCACCTCTGGTGGTGGTGGTGCAAAGTGTTCCCCTCCAGGGTGACCTAGAGTGAAGGTCCAGCAAATGGCTACTAGAGTTTAACTCCTGTAAATGTAATGAAGTTTGGGAGCAGGAGGCTAATGGCTGAGTGGATAGCGCTGGGGGTTCGTAGTCCTCAGCTTCCTGGGTTCGATCCCTGGTGGAAACAATTGGGGGGTAGAGGGTTTTTTCAGCCTGATGCGTCTGTTCACCCTAGCTGGGAGTAGATGTACCTGGTAGTTAGACAGCTGTTTCGGGCTGCTGCTTCTTGGGTCGAGGACCGGGCCGCGGGGGACGGTAAAGCCCGAAATTACTTCTCACGACACTGGAAGACAGAAGAGTTAGGGGGAGACATGATCACGACCTTCAAAATCCTCAGAGGAATTGACAGTAGATAAACTAGGCGAGGATGGTATGGGGGACCCGAGTCACGCCGGCCGGTACAGCCCGGCCGGATTAGAGCCCCGGATAATCCGGATAACTGAAGTTATTAGAGTGAATCTCATCTTTACGACCGGACGAGGCAATTAAACGGTGATCGATGTTGATAATCCGGTTAATATGTCCTCCTTATCCAAGGGGGGGGGTTTGGTGGGGCGGTTGATAAGGGGGGGGGGGGTTTGGTGGGGCGGTTGATAAGGGGGGGGGGGTGATGGGGCGGTTGATAAGGGGGGGGGGGTGATGGGGCGGTTGATAAGGGGGGGGTGATGGGGCGGTTGATAAGGGGGGGTGGGGCGGTTGATAAGGGGGGGGTGATGGGGCGGTTGATAAGGGGGGGTGATGGGGCGGTTGATAAGGGGGGAGGGTAATGGGGCGGTTGATAAGGGGGGGGTGATGGGGCGGTTGATAAGGGGGGGGGTGATGGGGTGGTTGATAAGGGGGGGTGATGGGGCGGTTGATAAGGGGGGGGTGATGAGGCGGTTGATAAGGGGGGGGGTGATGGGGCGGTTAATAAGGGGAGTGATGGGGCGGTTGATAAGGGGGGTGATGGGGCGGTTGATAAGGGGGGTGATGGGGCGGGTGATAAGGGGGGGGAGTGATGGGGCGGTTGATAAGGGGGGGGTGATGGGGCGGTTGATAAGGGGGGGGGGTTTGGTGGGGCGGTTGATAAGGGGGGGGTTTGGTGGGGCGGTTGATAAGGGGGGGGTGATGGGGCGGTTGATAAGGGGGGGTGATGGGGCGGTTGATAAGGGGGGGGGTGATGGGGCGGTTGATAAGGGGGGTGATGGGGCGGTTGATAAGGGGGGTGATGGGGCGGGTGATAAGGGGGGGAGTGATGGGGCGGTTGATAAGGGGGGGGGTGATGGGGCGGTTGATAAGGGAGGGGTGATGGGGCGGTTGATAAGGGGAGTGATGGGGCGGGTGATAAGGGAGGGGTGATGGGGCGGTTGATAAGGGAGGGGTGATGGGGCGGTTGATAAGGGGGGGTGATGGGGCGGTTGATAAGGGGGGGGTGATGGGGCGGTTGATAAGGGAGGGGTGATGGGGTGGTTGATAAGGGGGGTGATGAGGCGGTTGATAAGGGGGGGGTGATGGGGCGGTTAATAAGGGGGGGTGATGGGGCGGTTGATAAGGGGGGGGGGTGGTGGGGCGGTTGATAAGGGAGGGTTGATGGGGTGGTTGATAAGGGGGGGTGATGGGGCGGTTGATAAGGGGGGGGAGAGGGGTGTCGATATCAACACAGGCGGGACCCTAGAGCCAGAGCTCTCAACCCGCAGCAAGCACAACTAGGTGAGTACACACTGTATATGTAGAACTGATGTGTATATATATATATATATATATATATATATATATATATATATATATATATATATATATATATATATATATATATATATATATTTATCTGTAGGTTCAATTAGCCATTTAAAATCACTACAATCACCTTGTGTAGTTGACCAATAAATGACTGGGCCGTGTAATTAGACGCGGCTCGAACTTGCTTAACTGTCTCAAGTAAACAGCTGATCCAACGAGAAGATTAACATTTGTCAACCCTTAAAATCTTACTTTATCTCGCAGGTGCAAAAATGTGCTGAGAATCATTTGAGAATAGTATTTTTATTCGTATTTTCCTAACTCAAGCATGCTACAGATATTTCTAATGTCTCTAACATGTCCACATTGTCTCAAGAAGTGGTCAAGTGGTTTAATCTCTCCTCATATTAACAGGTTTCTAATTTGGGGGATTAATTCATTCTACGCTTGACACGTTCAAGTGAATTTATATTGTATAGTTCGGCGACCAAAAGTGAGCTACATAATCTAGATGGGGCGTAACCCGAGCAAGATATAACTGAAGAACAACACGCTTCGATTAAATAAATCCCAGTGTCCTATTGGCCTTATTACGAACACTCACGCATGGAACAAATCCACCAGGGCCGTGACGAGGATTCGAACCTGCGTCCGAGATGGGTCATGCATTGGCCGAAGAGACCGTGCCCCAAGATTACCGTCAGAGTGCCGGCGGGGGGATGGGGGGAATTAGCCTCGGTTTACCATCCTCTTTTGTCCGCTCGTGTTGGTCGAGTGGTTAAGGTGTCGTGTACGCCAGATGCAGAGTGCTCCCGGCAGTATGGGTTCGATGCGTTGCTGAGCTATATAAGTGGCTATATAAGCTATATAAGTGGCTATATAAGCTATATAAGAGTTATAAGTGGAGTGCCTCAAGGCTCTATCTTGGGGCCTCTCTTGTTTATAATATATATAAATGATCTAGATTCAGGTTTTCAATCTACGGTGAGTGCATTAGGCAGTAATGGGGGGGGGGGGTAGCCAGGTGTGCCAGCTTCACCCCTAAATTATATCTTGTCCAAATAATCAATTTACAATTACCTAATCAATTACTTAAATTAAAAAAAGGTAATTTTTATACCGTTTATTTGATGGTGTAAAAGATTGGCTCAGTGGGCCATGATTAGCGGGTCCATAGGTCACTACTGACGGCCCCCACCAGGCCCTGGGCCCCCTGGCCCTGGCCACACCCGGCCCTGGGCCCCCTGGCCCTGGCCACACCCGGCCCTGGGCCCCCTGGCCCTGGCCACACCCGGCCCTGGGCCCCCTGGCCCTGGCCACACCCGGCCCTGGGCCCCCTGGCCCTTGACAGCATGCAGGGGGGGGCCCCTTAGGGCGGAAGGGGCCCTCCTCTGTATTAACCATTGGGGAAGATTTTAAGTTTTTGTGAAATAATCCGGATTATCCTTCAATGGATTTGTAACTTTGGTGATTGGCTGGTTCGTCCCTTAAGTGGGGGGGGGCCTGAGGGCCCCTGAGGGTTCCTAAGCGTCCCTGAGGGGTCCCTAAGGGTCCCTGAGGGTCCCTGAGGGCCCCTGAGGGTCCCTGAGGGTTCCTAAGCGTCCCTGAGGGGTCCCTAAGGGTCCCTGAGGGTCTCTGAGGGTCCCTAAGGGTCCCTGAGGGGTCTCTGAGGGGTCCCTGAGGGTCCCTAAGGTGTTCCTGAGGGCCCCTGAGGGTCTCTGAGGGGTCTCTGAGGGTCCCTAAGGGTCCCTGAGGGTCCCTAAGGTGTTCCTGAGGGCCCCTGAGGGTCTCTGAGGGTCCCTAAGGGTCCCCGAGGGTCCCTGAGGGGGTCCCTAAGGGCCCCTAGATAGAGGGGGAGGTGCTACACATAGGGGATTAAGCACATTATTTTGTCAGGTTAAATGTGAGTCAAACATTGTTAGGGGGCCGCCGCCCCCCTTCCAGGGACACTAGGGGGGACAAGGGACATCAATCAGGGAGTCAGCAGTGTGGGTAATAGCGGCATCGAGCACTAATGGCCCGGAAGTCTTGATTAGTGTTTCGCATTGCCTTATTACACGTCCAATGAGGTCATCGCTACCCCTACCCCCCCTGCTGGGTGTGGGGGGCCCTTACACACCTGCTGTAACCCCCCCTGGTGTGTGTGGGGGGCCCCACACCTGCTGTAACCCCCCCTGGTGTGTGTGGGGGGCCCCACACCTGCTGTAACCCCCCCTGGTGTGTGTGGGGGGCCGCACACCTGCTGTAACCCCCCCTGGTGTGTGTGGGGGGGGCCCCACACCTGCTGTAACCCCCCCTGGTGTGTGTGGGGGGCCCCACACCTGCTGTAACCCCCCCTGGTGTGTGTGGGGGGCCCCACACCTGCTGTAACCCCCCCCCCTGGTGTGTGTGGGGGGCCCCACACCTGCTGTAACCCCCCCTGGTGTGTGTGGGGGGCCCCACACCTGCTGTAACCCCCCCTGGTGTGTGTGGGGGGCCCCACACCTGCTGTAACCCCCCCTGGTGTGTGTGGGGGGCCCCACACCTGCTGTAACCCCCCCCTGGTGTGTGTGGGGGGCCCCACACCTGCTGTAACCCCCCCTGGTGTGTGTGGGGGGCCCCACACCTGCTGTAACCCCCCCTGGTGTGTGTGGGGGGCCCCACACCTGCTGTAACCCCCCCTGGTGTGTGTGGGGGCCCCACACCTGCTGTAACCCCCCTGGTGTGTGTGGGGGGCCCCCACACCTGCTGTAACCCCCCCCCCTGGTGTGTGTGGGGGGCCCCACACCTCCTGTAACCCCCCCTGGTGTGTGTGGGGGGGCCCCACACCTGCTGTAACCCCCCCCCCCTGGTGTGTGTGGGGATGGTCGTGGACATTACTCTGTAACCTGGCCAATAATTCATAGCTGAGCTGTTGATCATGTGATTGATCTGGGTCAATAGTTCTTCCTGTGGGCGGCACCCAGGCAGGTGTGGGCGTGGGGGGGCGGCAGGTGTGGGCGTGAGGGGTGGCACCCAGGCAGATGTGGGCGTGGGGGGGCGGCAGGTGTGGGCGTGGGGGGCGGCAGGTGTGGGCGTGAGGGGCGGCAGGTGTGGGCGTGGGCGGCACCCAGGCAGGTGTGGGCGTGAGGGGCGGCAGGTGTGGGCGTGGGCGGCACCCAGGCAGGTGTGGGCGTGAGGGGGCGGCAGGTGTGGGCGTGGGCGGCACCCAGGCAGGTGTGGGCGTGAGGGGCGGCAGGTGTGGGCGTGGGCGGCACCCAGGCAGGTGTGGGCGTGAGGGGCGGCAGGTGTGGGCGTGGACGGCACCCAGGCAGATGTGGGCGTGGGGGGGGGCGGCAGGTGTGGGCGTGGGGGGCGGCAGGTGTGGGCGTGGGGGGCGGCAGGTGTGGGCGTGAGGGGCGGCAGGTGTGGGCGTGGGCGGCACCCAGGCAGGTGTGGGCGTGAGGGCCGGCAGGTGTGGGCGTGGGCGGCACCCAGGCAGGTGTGGGCGTGGGCGGCACCCAGGCAGGTGTGGGCGTGGGCGGCACCCAGGCAGGTGTGGGCGTGGGGACGGCGGCAGGTATGGGCGTGGGGACGGCGGCAGGTGTGGGCGTGGGGTCCGCAGGTGTGGGCGTGGGGGGAGCGGCAGGTGTGGGCGTGGGGGGAGCGGCAGGTGTGGGCGTGAGGGGCACCCAGGCAGGTGTGGGCGTGGGCGGCACCCAGGCAGGTGTGGGCGTGAGGGGCGGCAGGTGTGGGCGTGGGCGGCACCCAGGCAGGTGTGGGCGTGAGGGGCGGCAGGTGTGGGCGTGAGGGGCGGCAGGTGTGGGCGTGAGGGGCGGCAGGTGTGGGCGTGGGGGGAGCGGCAGGTGTGGGCGTGAGGGGCGGCAGGTCTGGGCGTGGGGGTGAGGGATTACATAGCAACATTAGAGTATTAATCCATAATGTAATCCGTCACTTTGTCGTCATGTTAACTGGTGATGGGTCGAGCTCTGAGTGGTGATGGGGGGGGGCGTGGGTCAAGGGGGGGCGTGGGTCAAGGGGGGAGGGGGTTAAAGAAGGGGGGCAAGGCTTAGGGGGGGGCTTCCGCCCCCTCTAAAAACCCCCAGAAACATCAGTAAGGTTTAAAATTATGACACGAAAAAAATTTCATCAAAATACGTGTTTAAACTCTCTTTTGGACGGTTGATCTCCGTCTTGTGAGGCGTTTTGACGGCATGTTTAGCTGACTGTTGTGGTTGGCTTGTGGCATGCAGTCTTGCCCAGCCCCAGGCCAGGTCTAGGCCAGCCCCAGGCCAGCCCCAGGCCAGCCCCAGGCCAGCCCCAGGCCAGCCCTGGTAGGCTTCAGGCCAGCCCCAGGCCAGCCCTAGGCCAGCCCTGGTAGGCTTCAGGCCAGCCCTGGTAGGCTTCAGGCCAGCCCCAGGCCAGCCCCAGGCCAACCCCAGGCCAGCCCCAGGCCAGCCCCAGGCCAGCCCCAGGCCAGCCCCAGGCCAGCCCTAGGCCAGCCCCAGGCCAGCCCCAGGCCAGCCCTAGGCCAGCCCTGGTAGGCTTCAGGCCAGCCCCAGGCCAGCCCCAGGCCAACCCCAGGCCAGCCCCAGGCCAGGTCTAGGCCAGTCCCAGGCCAGCCCCAGGCCAGGCCCAGGCCAGCCCCAGGCCAGCCCCAGGCCAGCCCCAAGCCAGGCCAGCCCCAGGCCAGCTCTAGGCCAGCTCTAGGCCAGCCCCAGGCCAGCTTTGGCAGGCTTCAGGCCAGCCCCAGGCCAGCCCCAGGCCAGCCTTGGTAGGCTTCAGGCCAGCCCCAGGCCAGCCCCAGGCCAGCCCCAGGCAGCCCCAGGCCAGCCCCAGGCCAGCCTTGGTAGGCTTCAGGCCAGCCCCAGGCCAGGTCTAGGCCAGCCCCAGGCCAGCCCCAGGCAGCCCCAGGCCAGCCCCAGGCCAGCCCCAGGCAGCCCCAGGCCAGCCCCAGGCCAGCCCTGGTAGGCTTCAGGCCAGCCCCAGGCCAGGTCTAGGCCAGCCCCAGGCCAGCCCCAGGCCAGCCCTGGTAGGCTTCAGGCCAGCCCTAGGCCAGCCCCAGGCCAGCCCTAGGCCAGCCCTGGTAGGCTTCAGGCCAGCCCTAGGCCAGGTCTAGGCCAGGTCTAGGCCAGCTCTGTAACCTTACCCCTACCTTACCTTACCCATAGCTTTAGTGTTCACTGGGGTGTGCTGTCGCAGTGGGCGACATTGTGAAGGACCTGTCGCACGTGGAGACCCCCATTTACCTGGGTAAATACCGGCACCTTTGGTGAGGAAAGTGAGAGGTTTGTGTAGCGAAGCCTACTCAGACAATAGAGGCCTCCCACCCTTGTTGGTGAGTGTGTGTAGGGGGGGGCACTAGTGCCTCCTGCCTGTCTGCCTGTCCCCGGCATGTCAGGGGAAACACTGCCCAACCACTGCCGCAATCAATACCTTTTGTGTGGTTTAATTACTACAAGTGTTTATCCACTGACAGGAACCGTCGCCTCACCTGTATCCTGTCGCTCGCTCGCACGCACGCACTCTCCCCCCCCCCCTTCCCCCCCCCCCCCTGCTGCATGCCCAGCTGGGGCATATTGCATTCTGACCTCTACAAGCCCTTGACCAAAATGTTGGTCCTCATGCTGTTTAGGATACCATGATGGTCACTGCCCCGGTAGTAGTGGTTGTGAGGGTGCTGGAAGTAGTGTAGCTGGTGGTGGTGGGAGCAACAGACCATGATGGTCACAGCCCCGGTAGTAGTGGTTGTGACGGTGCTGGAAGTAGTGTAGCTGGTGGTGGTGGGAGCAACAGACCATGATGGTCACAGCCCCGGTAGTAGTGGTTGTGACGGTGCTGGAAGTTAATTATCTACGATATATTCCTTTCCGTTTAGCAGCAGCTGAAGTTGACATTAATATATTTGATTACTTTACACCTTAGTCCACTGATTGTCTGGTGACTGTGGCAACTGGTGACTGTGGCAACTGGTGACTGTGGCAGCTGGTGACTGTGGCAGCTGGTGACTGTGGCAGCTGGTGACTGTGGCAGCTGGTGACTGTGGCAGCTGGTGACTGTGGCAGCTGGTGACTGTGACAGCTGGTGACTGTGGCAGCTGGTGACTGTGACAGCTGGTGACTGTGGCAGCTGGTGACTGTGGCAACTGGTGACTGTGACAGCTGGTGACTGTGGCAGCTAGTGACTGTGACAGCTGGTGACTGTGGCAACTGGTGACTGTGACAGCTGGTGACTGTGGCAGCTGGTGTCTGTGGCAGCTAGTGACTGTGGCAGCTGGTGACTGTGGCAGCTGGTGACTGTGGCAGCTGGTGACTGTGGCAACTGGTGACTGTGACAGCTGGTGACTGTGGCAGCTAGTGACTGTGGCAGCTGGTGTCTGTGGCAGCTAGTGACTGTGGCAGCTGGTGACTGTGGCAACTGGTGTCTGTGGCAGCTAGTGACTGTGGCAGCTGGTGACTGTGGCAACTGGTGACTGTGGCAACTAGTGACTGTGGCAACTAATGACTGTGGCAACTAGTGACTGTGGCAACTAGTGACTGTGGCAACTAGTGACTGTGGCAGCTAGTGACTGTGGCAGCTGGTGACTGTGGCAGCTAGTGACTGTGGCAACTAGTGACTGGCAACTAGTGACTGTGGCAGCTAGTGACTGTGGCAGCTAGTGACTGTGGCAGCTAGTGACTATGGCAGCTAGTGACTGTGGCAACTAGTGACTGTGGCAGCTGGTGACTGTGGCAGCTAGTGACTGTGGCAGCTAGTGACTGTGGCAGCTGGTGACTGTGGCAACTGGTGACTGTGGCAGCTGGTGACTGTGGCAGCTGGTGACTGTGGCAACTAGTGACTGTGGCAGCTGGTGACTGTGGCAACTAGTGACTGTGGCAGCTGGTGACTGTGGCAGCTGGTGACTGTGGCAACTAGTGACTGTGGCAGCTGGTGACTGTGGCAGCTGGTGACTGTGGCAACTAGTGACTGTGGCAGCTAGTGACTGTGGCAGCTGGTGACTGTGGCAGCTGGTGACTGTGGCAACTAGTGACTGTCGCAGCTAGTGACTGTGGCAGCTAGTGACTGTGGCAACTAGTGACTGTGGCAGCTGGTGACTGTGGCAGCTAGTGACTGTGGCAACTAGTGACTGTGGCAGCTGGTGACTGTGGCAACTGGTGACTGTGGCAGCTGGTGACTGTGGCAACTAGTGACTGTGACAACTAGTGACTGTGGCAGCTGGTGACTGTGGCAACTGGTGACTGTGGCAACTAGTGACTGTGGCAACTAGTGACTGTGGCAACTAGTGACTGTGGCAGCTGGTGACTGTGGCAGCTGGTGACTGTGGCAGCTAGTGACTGTGGCAACTAGTGACTGTGGCAGCTAGTGACTGTGGCAACTGGTGACTGTGGCAGCTGGTGACTGTGGCAACTGGTGACTGTGGCAGCTGGTGACTGTGGCAACTAGTGACTGTGGCAGCTGGTGACTGTGGCAGCTAGTGACTGTGGCAGCTAGTGACTGTGGCAGCTAGTGACTGTGGCAACTAGTGACTGTGGCAGCTGGTGACTGTGGCAACTAGTGACTGTGGCAGCTGGTGACTGTGGCAGCTGGGGACTGTGGCAGCTAGTGACTGTGGCAGCTAGTGACTGTGGCAGCTGGTGACTGTGGCAACTAGTGACTGTGACAACTGGTGACTGTAGCAGCTGGTGACTGTGGCAGCTAGTGACTGTGGCAACTGGTGACTGTGGCAGCTAGTGACTGTGGCAGCTAGTGACTGTGGCAGCTAGTGAATGTGGCAACTAGTGACTGTGGCAGCTGGTGACTGTGGCAGCTGGTGACTGTGGCAACTAGCGACTGTGGCAGCTGGTGACTGTAGCAGCTGGTGACTGTGGCAACTAGTGACTGTGGCAACTGGTGACTGTGGCAGCTGGTGACTGTGGCAGCTAGTGACTGTGGCAACTGGTGACTGCAGCAGCTGGTGACTGTGGCAACTAGTGACTGTGGCAACTAGTGACTGTGGCAGCTGGTGACTGTGGCAACTAGTGACTGTGGCAACTAGTGACTGTGGCAACTGGTGACTGTGGCAGCTAGTGACTGTGGCAGCTGGTGACTGTGGCAGCTGGTGACTGTGGCAACTAATGACTGTGGCAACTAGTGACTGTGGCAGCTGGTGACTGTGGCAACTAGTGACTGTGGCAACTAGTGACTGTGGCAACTAGTGACTGTGGCAACTAGTGACTGTGGCAGCTGGTGACTGTGGCAGCTAGTGACTGTGGCAACTAGTGACTGTGGCAGCTGGTGACTGTGGCAGCTGGTGACTGTGGCAACTAGTGACTGTAGCAACTAGTGACTGTGGCAACTAGTGACTGGCAGCTGGTGACTGTGGCAGCTAGTGACTGTGGCAACTAGTGACTGTGGCAGCTGGTGACTGTGGCAACTAGTGACTGTGGCAACTAGTGACTGTGGCAGCTGGCGACTGTGGCAGCTAGTGACTGTGGCAACTAGTGACTGTGGCAACTAGTGACTGTGGCAGCTGGTGACTGTGGCAGCTAGTGACTGTGGCAACTAGTGACTGTGGCAGCTAGTGACTGTGGCAACTAGTGACTGTGGCAACTAGTGACTGTGGCAACTAGTGACTGTGGCAGCTGGTGACTGTGGCAGCTGGTGACTGTGGCAACTAGTGACTGTGGCAGCTGGTGACTGTGGCAGCTGGTGACTGTGGCAGCTAGTGACTGTGGCAGCTGGTGACTGTGGCAGCTGGTGACTGTGGCAGCTGGTGACTGTGGCAGCTGGTGACTGGCAGCTGGTGACTGTGGCAGCTGCTGACTGTGGCAGCTAGTGACTGTGGCAACTGGTGACTGTGGCAGCTGGTGACTGTGGCAGCTAGTGACTGTGGCAACTAGTGACTGTGGCAGCTGGTGACTGTGGCAACTAGTGACTGTGGCAACTAGTGACTGTGGCAGCTGGGGACTGTGGCAACTAGTGACTGTGGCAACTAGTGACTGTGGCAGCTGGTGACTGTGGCAACTAGTGACTGTGGCAACTAGTGACTGTGGCAACTAGTGACTGTGGCAGCTGGTGACTGTGGCAACTAGTGACTGTGGCAGCTGGTGACTGTGGCAGCTGGTGACTGTGGCAGCTAGTGACTGTGGCAACTAGTGACTGTGGCAGCTAGTGGCTGTGGCAGCTAGTGACTGTGGCAGCTAGTGACTGTGGCAGCTGGTGACTGTGGCAGCTAGTGACTGTGGCAGCTAGTGATTGTGGCAACTAGTGACTGTGGCAGCTGGTGACTGTGGCAACTAGTGACTGTGGCAACTAGTGACTGTGGCAACTAGTGACTGTGGCAGCTGGTGACTGTGGCAGCTAGTGACTGTGACAACTAGTGACTGTGGCAGCTGGTGACTGTGGCAACTGGTGACTGTGGCAACTAGTGACTGTGGCAACTAGTGACTGTGGCAACTAGTGACTGTGGCAGCTGGTGACTGTGGCAGCTGGTGACTGTGGCAGCTAGTGACTGTGGCAACTAGTGACTGTGGCAGCTAGTGACTGTGGCAACTGGTGACTGTGGCAGCTGGTGACTGTGGCAACTAGCGACTGTGGCAGCTGGTGACTGTAGCAGCTGGTGACTGTGGCAACTAGTGACTGTGGCAACTGGTGACTGTGGCAGCTGGTGACTGTGGCAGCTGGTGACTGTGGCAGCTAGTGACTGTGGCAACTAGTGACTGTGGCAGCTAGTGACTGTGGCAGCTAGTGACTGTGGCAACTGGTGACTGTGGCAGCTGGTGACTGTGGCAACTGGTGACTGTGGCAGCTGGTGACTGTGGCAACTAGTGACTGTGGCAGCTGGTGACTGTGGCAGCTAGTGACTGTGGCAGCTAGTGACTGTGGCAGCTAGTGACTGTGGCAGCTAGTGACTGTGGCAACTAGTGACTGTGGCAGCTGGTGACTGTGGCAACTAGTGACTGTGGCAGCTGGTGACTGTGGCAACTGGGGACTGTGGCAGCTAGTGACTGTGGCAGCTAGTGACTGTGGCAGCTGGTGACTGTGGCAACTAGTGACTGTGACAACTGGTGACTGTAGCAGCTGGTGACTGTGGCAGCTAGTGACTGTGGCAACTGGTGACTGTGGCAGCTAGTGACTGTGGCAGCTAGTGACTGTGGCAGCTAGTGAATGTGGCAACTAGTGACTGTGGCAGCTGGTGACTGTGGCAGCTGGTGACTGTGGCAACTAGTGACTGTGGCAGCTAGTGACTGTGGCAGCTGGTGACTGTGGCAGCTGGTGACTGTGGCAACTAGTGACTGTCGCAGCTAGTGACTGTGGCAGCTAGTGACTGTGGCAGCTAGTGACTGTGGCAACTAGTGACTGTGGCAGCTGGTGACTGTGGCAGCTAGTGACTGTGGCAACTAGTGACTGTGGCAGCTGGTGACTGTGGCAACTGGTGACTGTGGCAGCTGGTGACTGTGGCAACTAGTGACTGTGACAACTAGTGACTGTGGCAGCTGGTGACTGTGGCAACTGGTGACTGTGGCAACTAGTGACTGTGGCAACTAGTGACTGTGGCAACTAGTGACTGTGGCAGCTGGTGACTGTGGCAGCTGGTGACTGTGGCAGCTAGTGACTGTGGCAACTAGTGACTGTGGCAGCTAGTGACTGTGGCAACTGGTGACTGTGGCAGCTGGTGACTGTGGCAACTGGTGACTGTGGCAGCTGGTGACTGTGGCAACTAGTGACTGTGGCAGCTGGTGACTGTGGCAGCTAGTGACTGTGGCAGCTAGTGACTGTGGCAGCTAGTGACTGTGGCAACTAGTGACTGTGGCAGCTGGTGACTGTGGCAACTAGTGACTGTGGCAGCTGGTGACAGTGGCAGCTGGGGACTGTGGCAGCTAGTGACTGTGGCAGCTAGTGACTGTGGCAGCTGGTGACTGTGGCAACTAGTGACTGTGACAACTGGTGACTGTAGCAGCTGGTGACTGTGGCAGCTAGTGACTGTGGCAACTGGTGACTGTGGCAGCTAGTGACTGTGGCAGCTAGTGACTGTGGCAGCTAGTGAATGTGGCAACTAGTGACTGTGGCAGCTGGTGACTGTGGCAGCTGGTGACTGTGGCAACTAGCGACTGTGGCAGCTGGTGACTGTAGCAGCTGGTGACTGTGGCAACTAGTGACTGTGGCAACTGGTGACTGTGGCAGCTGGTGACTGTGGCAGCTAGTGACTGTGGCAACTGGTGACTGCAGCAGCTGGTGACTGTGGCAACTAGTGACTGTGGCAACTAGTGACTGTGGCAGCTGGTGACTGTGGCAACTAGTGACTGTGGCAACTAGTGACTGTGGCAACTGGTGACTGTGGCAGCTAGTGACTGTGGCAGCTGGTGACTGTGGCAGCTGGTGACTGTGGCAACTAATGACTGTGGCAACTAGTGACTGTGGCAGCTGGTGACTGTGGCAACTAGTGACTGTGGCAACTAGTGACTGTGGCAACTAGTGACTGTGGCAACTAGTGACTGTGGCAGCTGGTGACTGTGGCAGCTAGTGACTGTGGCAACTAGTGACTGTGGCAGCTGGTGACTGTGGCAGCTGGTGACTGTGGCAACTAGTGACTGTAGCAACTAGTGACTGTGGCAACTAGTGACTGTGGCAGCTGGTGACTGTGGCAGCTAGTGACTGTGGCAACTAGTGACTGTGGCAGCTGGTGACTGTGGCAACTAGTGACTGTGGCAACTAGTGACTGTGGCAGCTGGCGACTGTGGCAGCTAGTGACTGTGGCAACTAGTGACTGTGGCAACTAGTGACTGTGGCAGCTGGTGACTGTGGCAGCTAGTGACTGTGGCAACTAGTGACTGTGGCAGCTAGTGACTGTGGCAACTAGTGACTGTGGCAACTAGTGACTGTGGCAACTAGTGACTGTGGCAGCTGGTGACTGTGGCAGCTGGTGACTGTGGCAACTAGTGACTGTGGCAGCTGGTGACTGTGGCAGCTGGTGACTGTGGCAGCTAGTGACTGTGGCAGCTGGTGACTGTGGCAGCTGGTGACTGTGGCAGCTGGTGACTGTGGCAGCTGGTGACTGGCAGCTGGTGACTGTGGCAGCTGCTGACTGTGGCAGCTAGTGACTGTGGCAACTGGTGACTGTGGCAGCTGGTGACTGTGGCAGCTAGTGACTGTGGCAACTAGTGACTGTGGCAGCTGGTGACTGTGGCAACTAGTGACTGTGGCAACTAGTGACTGTGGCAGCTGGGGACTGTGGCAACTAGTGACTGTGGCAACTAGTGACTGTGGCAGCTGGTGACTGTGGCAACTAGTGACTGTGGCAACTAGTGACTGTGGCAACTAGTGACTGTGGCAGCTGGTGACTGTGGCAACTAGTGACTGTGGCAGCTGGTGACTGTGGCAGCTGGTGACTGTGGCAGCTAGTGACTGTGGCAACTAGTGACTGTGGCAGCTAGTGGCTGTGGCAGCTAGTGACTGTGGCAGCTAGTGACTGTGGCAGCTGGTGACTGTGGCAGCTAGTGACTGTGGCAGCTAGTGATTGTGGCAACTAGTGACTGTGGCAGCTGGTGACTGTGGCAACTAGTGACTGTGGCAACTAGTGACTGTGGCAACTAGTGACTGTGGCAGCTGGTGACTGTGGCAGCTAGTGACTGTGACAACTAGTGACTGTGGCAGCTGGTGACTGTGGCAACTGGTGACTGTGGCAACTAGTGACTGTGGCAACTAGTGACTGTGGCAACTAGTGACTGTGGCAGCTGGTGACTGTGGCAGCTGGTGACTGTGGCAGCTAGTGACTGTGGCAACTAGTGACTGTGGCAGCTAGTGACTGTGGCAACTGGTGACTGTGGCAGCTGGTGACTGTGGCAACTAGCGACTGTGGCAGCTGGTGACTGTAGCAGCTGGTGACTGTGGCAACTAGTGACTGTGGCAACTGGTGACTGTGGCAGCTGGTGACTGTGGCAGCTGGTGACTGTGGCAGCTGGTGACTGTGGCAGCTAGTGACTGTGGCAACTAGTGACTGTGGCAGCTAGTGACTGTGGCAGCTAGTGACTGTGGCAACTGGTGACTGTGGCAGCTGGTGACTGTGGCAACTGGTGACTGTGGCAGCTGGTGACTGTGGCAACTAGTGACTGTGGCAGCTGGTGACTGTGGCAGCTAGTGACTGTGGCAGCTAGTGACTGTGGCAGCTAGTGACTGTGGCAGCTAGTGACTGTGGCAACTAGTGACTGTGGCAGCTGGTGACTGTGGCAACTAGTGACTGTGGCAGCTGGTGACTGTGGCAGCTGGGGACTGTGGCAGCTAGTGACTGTGGCAGCTAGTGACTGTGGCAGCTGGTGACTGTGGCAACTAGTGACTGTGACAACTGGTGACTGTAGCAGCTGGTGACTGTGGCAGCTAGTGACTGTGGCAACTGGTGACTGTGGCAGCTAGTGACTGTGGCAGCTAGTGACTGTGGCAGCTAGTGAATGTGGCAACTAGTGACTGTGGCAGCTGGTGACTGTGGCAGCTGGTGACTGTGGCAACTAGCGACTGTGGCAGCTGGTGACTGTAGCAGCTGGTGACTGTGGCAACTAGTGACTGTGGCAACTGGTGACTGTGGCAGCTGGTGACTGTGGCAGCTAGTGACTGTGGCAACTGGTGACTGCAGCAGCTGGTGACTGTGGCAACTAGTGACTGTGGCAGCTGGTGACTGTGGCAACTAGTGACTGTGGCAACTAGTGACTGTGGCAACTGGTGACTGTGGCAGCTAGTGACTGTGGCAGCTGGTGACTGTGGCAGCTGGTGACTGTGGCAACTAATGACTGTGGCAACTAGTGACTGTGGCAGCTGGTGACTGTGGCAACTAGTGACTGTGGCAACTAGTGACTGTGGCAACTAGTGACTGTGGCAACTAGTGACTGTGGCAGCTGGTGACTGTGGCAGCTAGTGACTGTGGCAACTAGTGACTGTGGCAGCTGGTGACTGTGGCAGCTGGTGACTGTGGCAACTAGTGACTGTAGCAACTAGTGACTGTGGCAACTAGTGACTGTGGCAGCTGGTGACTGTGGCAGCTAGTGACTGTGGCAACTAGTGACTGTGGCAGCTGGTGACTGTGGCAACTAGTGACTGTGGCAACTAGTGACTGTGGCAGCTGGCGACTGTGGCAGCTGGCGACTGTGGCAGCTAGTGACTGTGGCAACTAGTGACTGTGGCAGCTGGTGACTGTGGCAACTAGTGACTGTGGCAGCTGGTGACTGTGGCAGCTAGTGACTGTGGCAACTAGTGACTGTGGCAGCTAGTGACTGTGGCAACTAGTGACTGTGGCAACTAGTGACTGTGGCAACTAGTGACTGTGGCAGCTGGTGACTGTGGCAGCTGGTGACTGTGGCAGCTAGTGACTGTGGCAGCTGGTGACTGTGGCAGCTGGTGACTGGCAGCTGGTGACTGTGGCAGCTGGTGACTGTGGCAACTGGTGACTGTGGCAGCTGGTGACTGTGGCAGCTAGTGACTGTGGCAACTAGTGACTGTGGCAGCTGGTGACTGTGGCAACTAGTGACTGTGGCAACTAGTGACTGTGGCAGCTGGGGACTGTGGCAACTAGTGACTGTGGCAACTAGTGACTGTGGCAGCTGGTGACTGTGGCAACTAGTGACTGTGGCAACTAGTGACTGTGGCAACTAGTGACTGTGGCAGCTGGTGACTGTGGCAACTAGTGACTGTGGCAGCTGGTGACTGTGGCAGCTGGTGACTGTGGCAGCTAGTGACTGTGGCAACTAGTGACTGTGGCAGCTAGTGGCTGTGGCAGCTAGTGACTGTGGCAGCTAGTGACTGTGGCAGCTGGTGACTGTGGCAGCTAGTGACTGTGGCAGCTAGTGATTGTGGCAACTAGTGACTGTGGCAGCTGGTGACTGTGGCAACTAGTGACTGTGGCAACTAGTGACTGTGGCAACTAGTGACTGTGGCAGCTGGTGACTGTGGCAGCTAGTGACTGTGGCAGCTAGTGACTGTGGCAACTGGTGACTGTGGCAACTAGTGACTGTGGCAACTAGTGACTGTGGCAGCTAGTGACTGTGGCAGCTAGTGACTGTGGCAACTAGTGACTGTGGCAGCTAGTGACTGTGGCAGCTGGTGACTGTGGCAACTAGTGACTGTGGCAACTAGTGACTGTGGCAACTAGTGACTGTGGCAGCTGGTGACTGTGGCAGCTAGTGACTGTGGCAACTAGTGACTGTGGCAGCTGGTGACTGTGGCAGCTGGTGACTGTGGCAACTAGTGACTGGCAACTAGTGACTGTGTCAGCTGGTGACTGTGGCAACTAGTGACTGTGGCAACTAATGACTGTGGCAACTAGTGACTGTGGCAACTAGTGACTGTGGCAACTGGTGACTGTGGCAGCTAGTGACTGTGGCAACTGGTGACTGTGGCAGCTGGTGACTGTGGCAACTAGTGACTGTGGCAACTAGTGACTGTGGCAGCTGGTGACTGTGGCAGCTGGTGACTGTGGCAACTAGTGACTGGCAACTAGTGACTGTGTCAGCTGGTGACTGTGGCAACTAGTGACTGTGGCAACTAATGACTGTGGCAACTAGTGACTGTGGCAACTAGTGACTGTGGCAACTGGTGACTGTGGCAGCTAGTGACTGTGGCAACTGGTGACTGTGGCAGCTGGTGACTGTGGCAACTAGTGACTGTGGCAACTAGTGACTGTGGCAGCTGGTGACTGTGGCAACTAGTGACTGTGGCAGCTGGTGACTGTGGCAGCTGGTGACTGTGGCAGCTGGTGACTGTGGCAGCTGGTGACTGTGGCAACTAGTGACTGTGGCAACTAGTGACTGTGGCAACTATTGACTGTGGCAGCTGGTGACTGTGGCAGCTGGTGACTGTGGCAACTAGTGACTGTGGCAGCTGGTGACTGTGGCAACTAGTGACTGTGGCAACTAGTGACTGTGGCAGCTGGTGACTGTGGCAGCTGGTGACTGTGGCAACTAGTGACTGTGGCAGCTAGTGACTGTGGCAGCTAGTGACTGTGGCAGCTAGTGACTGTGGCAACTAGTGACTGTGGCAACTAGTGACTGGCAACTAGTGACTGTGGCAGCTAGTGACTGTGGCAACTGGTGACTGTGGCAGTTGGTGACTGTGGCAGCTAGTGACTGTGGCAGCTGGTGACTGTGGCAACTAGTGACTGTGGCAACTGGTGACTGTGGCAACTGGTGACTGTGGCAACTAGTGACTGTGGCAACTAGTGACTGTGGCAACTGGTAATAGACTTATTATGAACTATTATCAAGCCTGAAAGACTAGCCATCAATTTCAGTCTTCCTCAAGCCGTGGTCCCGGGTTCGATCCCGGGCGCCGGCGAGAAACAATGGGCAGAGTTTCTTTCACCCTGATGCCCCCTGTTACCTAGCAGTAAAATAGGTACCTGGGAGTTAGTCAGCTGTCACGGGCTGCTTCCTGGGGGTGGAGGCCTGGTCGAGGACCGGGCCGCGGGGACACTAAAGCCCCGAAATAGTCTCAAGATAACCTCAAGATAACCTCAAGATAACCTCAAGATAACCAGCCACTGAGCCACGGATATATCCACCCATATAACGGGCATATTATTAACAACCTTATTGGTAATTGTCACATTGATATACTTCCAATTTTAAGATATTTGTACAGTACAAGTGTGTGTACTGGGGAGTACTGGGGAGTACTGGGGTGTACTGGGGAGTACTGGGGTGTACTGGGGAGTACTGGGGAGTACTGGGGTGTACTGGGGAGTACTGGGGTGTACTGGGGAGTACTGGGGTGTACTGCGGTGTGTTGGGGAGTACTGCGGTGTGTTGGGGAGTACTGGGGTGTACTGGGGAGTACTGGGGAGTACTGGGGAGTACTGGGGTGTACTGGGGAGTACTGGGGTGTACTGGGGAGTACTGGGGTGTACTGCGGTGTGTTGGGGAGTACTGCGGTGTGTTGGGGAGTACTGGGGTGTACTGGGGAGTACTGGGGAGTACTGGGGAGTACTGGGGTGTACTGGGGAGTACTGGGGTGTTCTGGGGTGTACTGGGGTGTACTGGGGAGTACTGGGGAGTACTGGGGTGTACTGGGGAGTACTGGGGTGTGTTGGGGAGTACTGGGGTGTACTGGGGAGTACTGGGGAGTACTGGGGAGTACTGGGGTGTACTGGGGAGTACTGGGGTGTACTGCGGTGTGTTGGGGAGTACTGGGGTGTACTGGGGAGTACTGGGGAGTACTGGGGAGTACTGGGGTGTACTGGGGTGTACTGGGGAGTACTGGGGTGTACTGGGGAGTACTGGGGTGTACTGGGGAGTACTGGGGTGTACTGGGGAGTACTGGGGTGTACTGGGGAGTACTGGGGTGTACTGGGGAGTACTGGGGTGTACTGGGGAGTACTGGGGTGTACTGGGGTGTACTGGGGAGTACTGGGGAGTACTGGGGTGTGCTGGGGAGTACTGGGGTGTGCTGGGGAGTACTGGGGTGTGTTGGGGAGTACTGGGGTGTGCTGGGGTGTGTTGGGGAGTACTGGGGTGTACTGGGGAGTACTGGGGTGTACTGGGGTGTACTGGGGTGTGTTGGGGAGTACTGGGGTGTGTTGGGGAGTACTGGGGAGTACTGGGGTGTACTGGGGTGTGTTGGGGAGTACTGGGGTGTACTGGGGAGTACTGGGGTGTACTGGGGTGTTCTGGGGAGTACTGGGGTGTACTGGGGTGTTCTGGGGAGTACTGGGGTGTGCTGGGGTGTGTTGGGGAGTACTGGGGTGTACTGGGGAGTACTGGGGTGTACTGGGGTGTACTGGGGTGTGTTGGGGAGTACTGGGGTGTGTTGGGGAGTACTGGGGAGTACTGGGGTGTACTGGGGTGTACTGGGGTGTGTTGGGGAGTACTGGGGTGTGCTGGGGAGTACTGGGGAGTACTGGGGAGTACTGGGGTGTACTGGGGTGTTCTGGGGAGTACTGGGGTGTGCTGGGGTGTGTTGGGGAGTACTGGGGTGTACTGGGGAGTACTGGGGTGTACTGGGGTGTACTGGGGTGTGTTGGGGAGTACTGGGGTGTGTTGGGGAGTACTGGGGAGTACTGGGGTGTACTGGGGTGTACTGGGGTGTGTTGGGGAGTACTGGGGTGTGCTGGGGAGTACTGGGGAGTACTGGGGTGTACTGGGGTGTACTGGGGAGTACTGGGGTGTCCTGGGGTGTGTTGGGGAGTACTGGGGTGTGTTGGGGAGTACTGGGGTGTGTTGGGGTGTGTTGGGGAGTACTGGGGAGTACTGGGGTGTACTGGGGTGTACTGGGGTGTGTTGGGGAGTACTGGGGTGTGCTGGGGAGTACTGGGGTGTACTGGGGTGTACTGGGGAGTACTGGGGTGTCCTGGGGTGTGTTGGGGAGTACTGGGGTGTGTTGGGGAGTACTGGGGTGTGTTGGGGTGTGTTGGGGAGTACTGGGGAGTACTGGGGTGTTCTGGGGAGTACTGGGGAGTACTGGGGTGTACTGGGTGTCCTGGGGAGTACTGGGGTGTACTGGGGAGTACTAGGGTGTACTGGGGTGTTCTGGGGTGTGTTGGGGAGTACTGGGGTGTGTTGGGGTGTGCTGGGGAGTACTGGGGTGTTCTGGGGAGTACTGGGGAGTACTGGGGTGTACTGGGTGTCCTGGGGAGTACTGGGGTGTACTGGGGAGTACTAGGGTGTACTGGGGTGTTCTGGGGTGTGTTGGGGAGTACTGGGGTGTGTTGGGGTGTGCTGGGGAGTACTGGGGAGTACTGGGGTGTTCTGGGGAGTACTGGGGAGTACTGGGGTGTACTGGGTGTCCTGGGGAGTACTGGGGTGTACTGGGGAGTACTGGGGTGTACTGGGGTGTTCTGGGGAGTACTGGGGTGTTCTGGGGAGTACTGGGGTGTACTGGGGAGTACTGGGGTGTTCTGGGGAGTACTGGGGTGTACTGGGGTGTACTGGGGTGTACTGGGGTGTACTGGGGTGTACTGGGGAGTACTGGGGTGTTCTGGGGAGTACTGGGGTGTACTGGGGAGTACTGGGGTGTACTGGGGTGTACTGGGGAGTACTGGGGTGTACTGGGGTGTACTGGGGTGTACTGGGGAGTACTGGGGTGTACTGGGGTGTACTGGGGAGTACTGGGGAGTACTGGGGTGTACTGGGGTGTACTGGGGAGTACTGGGGTGTACTGGGGTGTACTGGGGAGTACTGGGGAGTACTGGGGTGTACTGGGGTGTACTGGGGTGTACTGGGGAGTACTGGGGTGTACTGGGGTGTACTGGGGTGTACTGGGGAGTACTGGGGTGTACTGGGGAGTACTGGGGTGTACTGGGGTGTACTGGGGTGTACTGGGGAGTACTGGGGTGTACTGGGGAGTACTGGGGAGTACTGGGGTGTACTGGGGAGTACTGGGGTGTGTTGGGGAGTACTGGGGTGTTCTGGGGAGTACTGGGGTGTACTGGGGTGTACTGGGGAGTACTGGGGTGTTCTGGGGAGTACTGGGGTGTACTGGGGAGTACTGGGGTGTGTTGGGGAGTACTGGGGAGTACTGGGGTGTTCTGGGGAGTACTGGGGTGTACTGGGGAGTACTGGGGTGTGTTGGGGAGTATTGGGGTGTGTTGGGGAGTACTGGGGTGTGTTGGGGAGTACTGGGGTGTGTTGGGGAGTACTGGGGTGTGTTGGGGAGTACTGGGGTGTGTTGGGGAGTACTGGGGTGTACTGGGGAGTACTGGGGTGTGTTGGGGAGTACTGGGGTGTGTTGGGGAGTACTGGGGTGTGCTGGGGAGTACTGGGGTGTACTGGGGAGTACTGGGGTGTGTTGGGGAGTACTGGGGTGTACTGGGGAGTACTGGGGTGTACTGGGGAGTACTGGGGTGTACTGGGGAGTACTGGGGTGTACAGGGGTGTACTGGGGAGTACTGGGGTGTACTGGGGAGTACTGGGGTGTACTGGGGAGTACTGGGGTGTACTGGGGAGTACTGGGGTGTGTTGGGGAGTACTGGGGTGTGTTGGGGTGTGTTGGGGAGTACTGGGGTGTGTTGGGGAGTACTGGGGTGTGTTGGGGAGTACTGGGGTGTGTTGGGGAGTACTGGGGTGTGCTGGGGAGTACTGGGATGTGTTGGGGTGTGCTGGGGAGTACTGGGGTGTGTTGGGGTGTACTGGGGAGAACTGGGGTGTGTTGGGGAGTACTGGGGTGTGTTGGGGAGTACTGGGGTGTGTTGGGGAGTACTGGGGTGTGCTGGGGAGTACTGGGGTGTGCTGGGGAGTACTGGGGTGTATTGGGGAGTACTGGGGTGTACTGGGGAGTACTGGGGTGTATTGGGGTGTACTGGGGAGTACTGGGGTGTGCTGGGGAGTACTGGGGTGTGCTGGGGTGTACTGGGGTGTGCTGGGGAGTACTGAGGAGTACTGGGGTGTACTGGGGTTGGTTGGGGAGCACTGGGGTGTGCTGGGGAGTACTGGGGTGTACTGGGGTGTATTGGGGTGTTTTGGGGAGTACTGGGGTGTGTTGGGGAGTACTGGGGTGTGTTGGGGAGTACTGGGGTGTACTGGGGAGTACTGGGGTGTACTGGGGTGTGCTGGGGAGTACTGGGGTGTACTGTGGAGTACTGGGGTGTGCTGTGGAGTACTGGGGTGTACTGGGGAGTACTGGGGTGTACAGGGGTGTACTGGGGAGTACTGGGGTGTACTGGGGAGTACTGGGGTGTACTGGTGAGTACTGGGGGAGTTCTGGGGAGTACTGGGGTGTACTGGGGAAGTTCTGGGGTGTACTGGGGAGTACTGGGGTGTACTGAGGTGTACTGGGGGAGTACTGGGGTGTTCTGGGGAGTACTGGTGTGTACTAGGGAGTACTGGGGTGTACTGGGGTGTACTGGGGAGTACTGGGGTGTACAGGGGTGTATTGGGGAGTACTGGGGTGTACTGGGGAGTACTGGGGTGTACTGGGGAGTACTGGGGTGTACTGGGGAGTACTGGGGTGTGTTGGGGAGTACTGGGGTGTGTTGGGGAGTACTGGGGTGTGTTGGGGAGTACTGGGGTGTGTTGGGGAGTACTGGGGTGTGTTGGGGAGTACTGGGGTGTGCTGGGGAGTACTGGGGTGTGTTGGGGTGTGCTGGGGAGTACTGGGGTGTGTTGGGGTGTGCTGGGGAGTACTGGGGTGTGTTGGGGTGTACTGGGGAGAACTGGGGTGTGTTGGGGAGTACTGGGGTGTGTTGGGGAGTACTGGGGTGTATTGGGGAGTACTGGGGTGTACAGGGGTGTACTGGGGAGTACTGGGGTGTACAGGGGTGTACTGGGGAGTACTGGGGTGTACTGGGGAGTACTGGGGTGTACTGGTGAGTACTGGGGGAGTTCTGGGGAGTACTGGGGTGTACTGGGGAAGTTCTGGGGTGTACTGGGGAGTACTGGGGTGTACTGAGGTGTACTGGGGGAGTACTGGGGTGTTCTGGGGAGTACTGGTGTGTACTAGGGAGTACTGGGGTGTACTGGGGAGTACTGGGGTGTACTGGGGAGTACTGGGGTGTACTGGGGAGTACTGGGGTGTACTGGTGAGTATTAGGGTGTACTGGGGTGTACTGTGGAATACTGGGGAGTACTGGGGAGTACAGGAGGGTACTGGGGTGTATTGGGGGGAGTACAGTTGTCTATTGTACCGTCATTATGGGTTATTCATGCCCGTGCCACCTCTTGGCTGGCTTAACATTCATCGGTCTGTCTCGTCACTTGAGACTTAACCATGTTGGTTCTAATAATACCCATAATATATTCTACATTTAATTGTTATTATTCACTGAAACGTGTCTAAATGAAAACCTGTTGCTATTATACATCTACATATACATACAATACATATGCACCTACACATATACATGCAATATTGAACCAAATCATTAATTCTGTCTTAAATAGGAATGTTACCCCCCCCCCCTTCCGTTTTCTATAGATGATACACGCTTCCCGTTTTCTTTAATGTTGAGGGTAGACTGCTGTCGACGGATTGTCACTGTATCACCATTTTTTATCTTATAAATCATTTAACTCAGATGTGACGATGGGTTTACCAGGCAGGATAGCACGCAAGATAGCAGGCAGGGTAACAGGCAAGATAGCTGGCAGGATAGCAAGCAAGATAGCAGGATAACAGGCAAGATAACAGGAAGATTAGCAGACAGGCAAGATAACAGCATAACAGGCAGGATAACAGGCAAGGTAACAGGAAGATTAGCAGGCAGGATAGCAGGCAAGATAAGACAGGATAGCAGACAGGCAAGATATCAGACAGGATGGCAGTCAAGATAACAGACAGGATAGTAGGAAAGATAACAGGCAGGATTGCAGGCAAGATGTCAGGCAGGGTAACAGGCAGGATAGCATACAGGCACGATAACAGACACGATAGCAGACAGTAAAGATAACAGGCAGGATAGCAGACAGGCAAGATAGCAGGCAGGATAACAGGAAGATTAGCAGGCAGGCAAGATAGCAAACAGGCAAAATAGCAGACAGGCAAGATAGCAAACAGGCAAGATAGCAGACAGGCAAGATAACAAGATAACAGGAAGATTAGCAGGCAAGATAGCAGACAGGCAGGATGGCAGGCAGGATAGTAGGTAAGATAACAGGCAGGATTGCACGCAAGATGTCAGGCAGGATAGCATACAGGCACAATAACAGACAAGATAACAGTCAGGATAGCACACAGACAAGATAACTGTCAGAATATCAGACAGGCAAGGTAACAGGCAGGATAGCAGGCAAGATAACAGGCAGGATAGCAGACAAAATAACAGGCAGGATAGCAGACAGGCAAGATAACAGGCAGGATAGCAGGCAAGATAGCAGACAAGAAAACAGACAGGCTAGCAGGCAGGTTAGCAGACAGGCACGATAACAAGCAGGACAACAGACAGGAAGATAGTAGACAGGTAAGATAACAGACAGGATAGCAAGCAAGATAACAGGCAGGATAGCAAGCAAGATAACAGGCAGGGTAATAGGAAGGATAGCAGGCACGATAACAGGCAGGATAGCAGACAGGCAAGATAACAGGCAGGGTAACAGACAGGCAAGATAACAGGGTAACAGACTGGGTAACAGACAAGATAGCAGCCACTAACCACACCACCTGTTATCCTCCCCCGGGACAGGTTAGATTAGGGTAACAGGCAGGATAAGAGACAAGATAGCAGCCACTAACCACCTGTTATCCTCCCCCGGGACAGGTTAGGTTAGGGTAACAGGCAGGATAAGAGACAAGATAGCAGCCACTAACCCCACCACCTGTTATCCTCCCCCGGGACAGGTTATCAGACAAGATAGTAACCCCACCATCTGTTATCCTCCCCCGGGCAAGATAAGAGACAAGATAGCAGCCACTAACCCCACCACCTGTTATCCTCCCCCCCGGGTAAGATAAGAGACAAGATAGCAGCCACTAACCCCACCACCTGTTATCCTCCCCCCCCGGGTAAGATAAGAGACAAGATAGCAGCCACTAACCACCTGTTATCCTCCCCCCCCGGGACAGGTTATCAGACAAGATAGTAACCCCACCACCTGTTATCCTCCCCCGGGACAGGTTAGGTTAGGGTAACAGGCAGGATAAGAGACAAGATAGCAGCCACTAACCCCACCACCTGTTATCCTCCCCCCCCCGGGTAAGATAAGAGACAAGATAGCAGCCACTAACCCCACCACCTGTTATCCTCCCCCCCCCCGGGTAAGATAAGAGACAAGATAGCAGCCACTAACCACCTGTTATCCTCCCCCCGGGACAGGTTATCTTCTACGACTCGGACTGGAACCCGACGGTGGACCAGCAAGCGATGGACCGGGCCCACAGACTGGGCCAGACCAAACAGGTCACCGTGTACCGCCTCGTGTGCAAGGCCACTATTGAGGAGCGCATTCTGCAGCGGGCCCGGGAGAAGAGTGAGGTGAGTCACCTTAAGAGTCATGTTAAGAGTCATCTTAAGTCATCTTAATTGTCATCTTAAGAGTCGTGTTAAGAGTCACCTTAAGAGTCATGTTAAGAGTCATCTTAAGTCATCTTAATTGTCATCTTAAGAGTCGTGTTAAGAGTCACCTTAAGAGTCACCTTAAGAGTCACCTTAAGAGTCATCTTAAGAGTCACCTTAAGAGGCACCTTAAGATTAACTAAGATTCATTAGGAATAATATTAAGACACTGTACCCCAGGGTACAGTCCTGGCACCACTGTACCCCAGGGTACAGTCCTTGTACCACTGTACCCCAGGGCACAGTCCTGGTATCACTGTACCCCAGGGTACAGTCCTGGCATCACTGTACCCCAGGGTACAGTCCTGGTATCACTGTACCCCAGGGTACAGTCCTGGCATCACTGTACCCCAGGGTACAGTCCTGGCATCACTGTACCCCAGGGTACAGTCCTGGCATCACTGTACCCCAGGGTAGTCCTGGTATCACTGTACCCCAGGGTACAGTCCTGGCATCACTGTACCCCAGGGTACAGTCCTGGTATCACTGTACCCCAGGGTACAGTCCTTGTACCACTGTACCCCAGGGTACAGTCCTTCTACCACTGTACCCCAGGGCACAGTCCTTGTACCACTGTATCCCAGGGTACAGTCCTGGCATCACTGTACCCCAGGTTACAGTCCTTGTACCACTGTACCCTAGGGTACAGTCCTTGTACCACTGTACCCCAGGGTACAGTCCTTGTACCACTGTACCCCAGGGTACAGTCCTTGTACCACTGTACCCCAGGGTACAGTTCTGGCATCACTGTACCCCAGGGTACAGTCCTTGTACCACTGTACCCCAGGGTACAGTCCTTGTACCACTGTACCCCAGGGTACAGTCCTTGTACCACTGTACCCCAGGGTACAGTCCTTGTACCACTGTACCCCAGGGTACAGTCCTGGCATCACTGTACCCCAGGGTACAGTCCTGGCATCACTGTACCCCAGGGTACAGTCCTGGCATCACTCTACCCCAGGGTACAGTCCTAGCATCACTGTACCCCAGGGCACAGTCCTTGTACCACTGTACCCCAGGGCACAGTCCTTGTACCACTGTACCCCAGGGTACAGTCCTTGTACCACTGTACCCCAGGGTACAGTTCTGGCATCACTGTACCCCAGGGTACAGTCCTTGTACCACTGTACCCCAGGGCACAGTCCTTGTACCACTGTACCCCAGGGTACAGTCCTTGTACCACTGTACCCCAGGGTACAGTCCTGGCACCACTGTACCCCAGGGTACAGTCCTTGTACCACTGTACCCCAGGGTACAGTCCTTGTACCACTGTACCCCAGGGTACAGTCCTTGTACCACTGTACCCCAGGGCACAGTCCTTGTACCACTGTACCCCAGGGCACAGTCCTTGTACCACTGTACCCCAGGGTACAGTCCTTGTACCACTGTGCCCCAGTGCACAGTCCTTGTACCACTGTACCCCAGGGCACAGTCCTGGCACCACTGTACCCCAGGGCACAGTCCTTGTACCACTGTACCCCAGGGCACAGTCCTGGCACCACTGTACCCCAGGGCACAGTCCTTGTACCACTGTACCCCAGGGTACAGTCCTTGTACCACTGTACCCCAGGGCACAGTCCTTGTACCACTGTACCCCAGGGCACAGTCCTTGTACCACTGTACCCCAGGGCACAGTCCTTGTACCACTGTACCCCAGGGCACAGTCCTTGTACCACTGTACCCCAGGGTACAGTCCTTGTAACACTGTACCCCAGGGCACAGTCCTTGTACCCCAGGGCACAGTCCTTGTACCACTGTACCCCAGGGCACAATCATAGGATGTAAAGATTAAGAGGGGCAGGAGGCGCTGCTCCCCCCTATTTTAGCCCCCCAGTAACCCCCCCCCTTCCCCTAAACCCCCCTAGTGTGTGTCTGTATGTATAATATTGGTTCTCTCTCTCCCCCTTACAGGTAAGTGGGCGGCAGTGACCATACATGTCTACCTGTCCCCGTCGGTAAGTCCCCCCCCCTAACGAGGGGGGTTTGCCCCCCTTGGTTATAATGAGGGGGGCAGTGGAAGCGACTCGCAATATTGGAAAAAATCACACATTATATACAAAGAAAGTTGAGAGGCGGGACCAAAGAGCCAGAGCTCAACCCCCGCAGCACAACTAGGTGAGTACAAGGTCTGAATTCAAATTCAATAAATAAAGTTTAATTCATAATTGGTCATTTATAGAGTAGAATTCAATATTTTTAATTAAAAAATTTGAATTCAACTTCAGTTATTCAACCAATTATTTGAATTCAATTTCAAGCAGTTACGCAAGCACTTACGAACCTGGGCCCAGATTCACGAAGTAGTTACGCAAGCACTTGCGAACCTGGGCCCAGATTCACAAAGCAGTTACGCAAGCACTTACGAACCTGGGCCCAGATTCACGAAGCAGTTACGCAAGCACTTACGAACCTGGGCCCAGATTCACGAAGTAGTTACGCAAGCACTTGCGAACCTGGGCCCAGATTCACGAAGCAGTTACGCAAGCACTTACGAACCTGGGCCCAGATTCACGAAGCAGTTACGCAAGCACTTACGAACCTGAGGCCAGATTCACGAAGCAGTTACGCAAGCACTTACGAACCTGGGGCCAGATTCACGAAGCAGTTACGCAAGCACTTACGAACCTGGGCCCAGATTCACGAAGCAGTTATGCAAGCACTTACGAACCTGGGGCCCAGATTCACGAAGCAGTTACGCAAGCACTTGCGAACCTGAGGCCAGATTCACGAAGCAGTTACGCAAGCACTTACGAACCTGGGGCCAGATTCACGAAGCAGTTACGCAAGCACTTACGGACCTGGGGGCCAGATTCACGAAGTAGTTACGCAAGCACTTACGAACCTGGGCCCAGATTCACGAAGTAGTTACGCAAGCACTTACGAACCTGGGGCCCAGATTCACGAAGCAGTTATGCAAGCACTTGCGAACCTGTGGCCAGATTCACGAGGTAGTTACGCAAGCACTTACGGACCTGGGGCCAGATTCACGAAGCAGTTACGCAAACACTTACGAACCTAGGGCCAGATTCACGAAGTAGTTACGCAAGCACTTACGAACCTGGGGCCAGATTCACGCAGTAGTTACGCAAGCACTATGAACCTGGGGCCAGATTCACGAAGTAGATATGCAAGCACTTACGAACCTGGGGGCCAGATTCACGAGGCAGTTACACAAGCACTTACGAACCTGAGGGCCAGATTCACGCAGTAGTTACACAAGCACTATGAACCTGGGGCCAGATTCACGAAGTAGATATGCAAGCACTTACGAACCTGGGGGCCAGATTCACGAGGCAGTTACACAAGCACTTACGAACCTGAGGGCCAGATTCACGAAGCAGTTACACAAGCACTTACGAACCTGGGCCCAGATTCACGAAGCAGTTACGCAAGCACTTACGAACCTGGGCCCAGATTCACGAAGCAGTTACGCAAGCACTTACGAACCTG
>NC_091204.1:11134064-11222611 GCF_040958095.1 Procambarus clarkii
TGGTGATAGTGATGGTGGTAGAGGCACCAGGTGGTGGTAGTGATGGTGGTAGAGGCAGCAAGTGGTTGATAGTGATGGTGGTAGAGGCAGCAGGTGGTGGGTAGTGATGGGTGGGTTAGAGGCACCAGGTTGGTGATAGTGATGGTGTAGAGGCACCAGTGTGGTGGTAGTGATGGTGGTAGAGGCACCAGGTGGTGATAGTGATGGTGGTAGAGGCACCAGGTGGTGATAGTGATGGTGGTAGAGGCACCAGGTGGTGATAGTGATGGTGGTAGAGGCAGCAGGTGGTGATAGTGATGGTGGTAGAGGCAGCAGGTGGTGATAGTGATGGTGGTAGAGGCAACAAGTGGTGATAGTGATGGTGGTAGAGGCACCAGGTGGTGATAGTGATGGTGGTAGAGGCAACAAGTGGTGATAGTGATGGTGGTAGAGGCAACAAGTGGTGATAGTGATGGTGGTAGAGGCAACAAGTGGTGATAGTGATGGTGGTAGAGGCAACAAGTGGTGATAGTGATGGTGGTAGAGGCAACAAGTGGTGATAGTGATGGTGGTAGAGGCAACAAGTGGTGATAGTGATGGTGGTAGAGGCAGGTGTAAGAGTAACTGTCACTATCTCGCTCCAGTGCTTCTCACGCCTGCCTCTTCCCCCCCCCCCCCCAACCACCTCCCCCCCTTCCTCTGTCGTCTATCTATCTCATCTATTCATCTAATATATCTATCTGTCTATGATCTATTCTCTATTCTTTGATGATTTAGTCTATTATAAACACCTGTAGGGGACTGTGGTGTGTTGTGAACACCTGTAGGTGACTGTATTGTGTTTTGAACACCTGTAGGTGACTGTATTGTGTTTTGAACACCTGTAGGTGACTGTATTGTGTTTTGAACACCTGTAGGTGACTGTATTGTGTTTTGAACACCTGTAGGTGACTGTATTGTGTTTTGAACACCTGTAGGTGACTGTATTGTGTTTTGAACACCTGTAGGTGACTGTATGTTGTGTTGTGAACACCTGTAGGTGACTGTATTGTGTTTTGAACACCTGTAGTTGACTGTATGTTGTGTTGTGAACACCTGTAGGTGACTGTATTGTGTTTTGAACACCTGTAGTTGACTGTATGTTGTGTTGTGAACACCTGTAGCTGACTGTATGTTGTGTTGTGAACACCTGTAGTTGACTGTATGTTGTGTTGTGAACACCTGTAGTTGACTGTATGTTGTGTTGTGAACACCTGTAGGTGACTGTATTGTGTTTTGAACACCTGTAAGTGACTGTATGTTGTGTTGTGAACACCTGTAGGTGACTGGTGTTGTGTTTTGAACACCTGTAGCTGACTGTATTGTGTTTTGAACACCTGTAGGTGACTGTATTGTGTTTTGAACACCTGTAGTTGACTGTATGTTGTGTTTTGAACACCTGTAGGTGACTGGTGTTGTGTTTTGAACACCTGTAGCTGACTGTATTGTGTTTTGAACACCTGTAAGTGACTGTATGTTGTGTTGTGAACACCTGTAGGTGACTGTATTGTGTTTTGAACACCTGTAGCTGACTGTATTGTGTTTTGAACACCTGTAGGGGACTGTATTGTGTTTTGAACACCTGTAGGGGACTGTATGTTGTGTTGTGAACACCTGTAGGTGACTGTATTGTGTTTTGAACACCTGTAGGGGACTGTATTGTGTTTTGAACACCTGTAGGGGACTGTATGTTGTGTTGTGAACACCTGTAGGTGACTGTATTGTGTTTTGAACACCTGTAGTTGACTGTATGTTGTGTTTTGAGCACCTGTAGCTGACTGTATTGTGTTTTGAACACCTGTAGGTGACTGTATTGTGTTTTGAACACCTGTAGTTGACTGTATGTTGTGTTTTGAGCACCTGTAGCTGACTGTATTGTGTTTTGAACACCTGTAGGTGACTCTATTGTGTTTTGAACACCTGTAGTTGACTGTATGTTGTGTTTTGAGCACCTGTAGCTGACTGTATTGTGTTTTGAACACCTGTAGGTGACTCTATTGTGGTTTGAACACCTGTAGCTGACTGTATTGTGTTTTGAACACCTGTAGGTGACTGTATTGTGTTATGAACACCTGGGCAATTCTCCTCGACATCAGCGAATCATTAAAGATCATTGCCAGAGGCACGCTGAGGGCCTGCGCTGCCTCGTTTAGTATCCAGGGGGATATTTTGTCTGACCCAATCGCTTTAGTTGCATCCAGTGTTGTCAACTGTTGCACTACCTGCTCTATTGTGTGTGTGTGTGTAGTCAGCTAGTTGTGCTTGGTGCGTGGGTTGGGCTCTGGCTCTTCGGTCCTGGCTCTCAACCGTCGAACAGATTTCTAAGCCTGCTGGTGGGAGTGCGCGTGTGAATTTGTACGTATATATGTGTGTGTGTGTGTGTGTAGTTAGCAAGTTGTGCTTGCTGCGGAGGTTGGACGCTGGCTCTTCGGTCCAGCCTCTCAACCGTCGAACAGATTTCTGAGCCTGCTAGTGGGAATGCGCGTGTGATTTCGTGTGTGTATATATGTGTGTGTGTGTGTGTGTAGTCAGCTAGTTGTGCTTGCTACGGAGGTTGGGCTCTGGCTCTTCGGTCCTGGCTCTCAACCGTCGAACAGATTTCTGAGCCTGTTAGTGGGAATGCGCGTGTGAATTCGTATGTATATATGTGTGTGTGTGTGTGTGTAGTTAGCAAGTTGTGCTTGCTGCGGAGGTTGGGCTCTGGCTCTTCAGTCCAGCCTCTCAACCGTCGAACAGATTTCTAAGCCTGCTAGTGGGAGTGCGCGTGTGAATTCGTACGTATATATGTGTGTGTGTGTGTGTGTACCCCATTTACTCATCCCCCTTTCCCCGCTCCGCAGCGGAGGTTTCAGAGGGTATGCCCTGATCTGGTAATGACGAAGGAGGAGGAGGAGGAGGAGGAGGAAGTCAGTGTGGGAATGTTCCGCTTGCTAGCACACTCTGTCTCGCTCCTACGCCTCTGTTGACTTACCAAAAATTTTACCTTGAATCTCTTTTCTTGCGCGCGACTAAATTTCCCACATCAGAATGGATTTTTTTTTTGAGGGGGTAGAGGAATCTTTCTTTTTGCGCGCGTGTGTGTGTGTGTGTGTGTGTGTGTGTGTGTGTGTGTGTGTGTGTGTGTGTATGTGTGTACTCACCTAATTGTGCTTGCGGGGGTTGAGCTCTGGCTCTTTGGTCCCGCCTCTCAACCGTCAATCAACAGGTGTGTGTGTGTGTGTGTGTGTGTGTGTGTGTGTGTGTGTGTGTGGGTGTGTGTGTGTGTGTGTGTGTGTGGGTGTGGGTGTGTGTGTGTGTGTGTGTGTGTGTGTGTGTGTGTGGGTGTGTGTGTGGGTGTGTGTGTGTGTGTGTGAGTGTGTGTGTGTGTGTGTGTGTGTGTGTGTGTGTGGGTGTGTGTGTGTGTGTGTGTGTGGGTGTGGGTGTGTGTGTGTGTGTGTGTGTGTGTGTGTGTGTGTGGGTGTGGGTGTGTGTGTGTGTGTGTGTGTGTGTGTGTGTGTGTGTGTGTGTGTGTGTGTGTGTGTGTGTGTGGGTGTGTGTGTGGGTGTGTGTGTGTGTGTGTGTGTGTGGGTGTGTGTGTGTACTCACCTAGTTGTACTCACCTAGTTGTACTCACCTAGTTGTGTTTGCGGGGGTTGAGCTCTGGCTCTTTGGTCCCGCCTCTCAACCGTCAATCAACAGGTGTACAGATTCCTGAGCCTATCGGGCTCTATCATATCTACACTTGAAACTGTGTATGGAGTCAGCCTCCACCACATCACCCCCTAATGCATTCCATTTGTCAACCACTCTGACACTAAAAAAGTTCTTTCTAATATCTCTGTGGCTCATTTGGGCACTCAGTTTCCACCTGTGTCCCCTAGTACGTGTTCCCCTTGTGTTAAATAGACTGTCTTTATCTACCCTATCAATCCCCTTCAGAATCTTGAATGTGGTGATCATGTCCCCCCTTTGGTCCCGCCCGCCTCTCAACCGTCAATCAACAGGTGTGTGTGTGTGTGTGTGTGTGTGTGGGTGTGTGTGTGTGTGTGTGTGTGTGCGTGTGTGTGTGTGTGTGTGTATGTGTGTGTACTCACCTAATTGTGGTTTGCGGGGGTTGAGCTCTGGCTCTTTGGTCCCGCCTCTCAACCGTCAATCAACAGGTGTGTGTGTGTGTGTGTGTGTGTGTGTGTGTGTGTGTGTGTGTGTGTGTGTGTGGGTGTGTGTGTGTGTGTGTGTGTGTGTGTGTGTGTGTGTGGTCTCGCTTGGTCTCTAATGACTCGTGAACGGTTTCTAAAGTTCGAAATTTATTTTGTGGTTTCTCATACGTAAATTTTGAGCTTGTTAAAATAACTGAATTTTAGCGGTTTCTAATTTAGTTTTGAGCGGTTTCTAATATCTGATTTTTTGCGGTTTCTAATTTAATTTTGAGCGGTTTCTAATACATGAATTTTGAACGGTTTCTAAAAGCCTGAATTTTAGCGGTTTCTAATTCAATTTTGAGCGGTTTCTAAAACCTGAGTTTTGAGCGTATTGAAACCCTCCCTGGACCCCCCCCCCCCCAGAAACCCAGCCAGGCGTGAAGGAACTTTTATTGTCACTTCCTTTTGTAATAAATAAAAAAAAATATTACTGATAAATCTGTTTCGTGGATATGACCTGTTTCCCACGCTGTTGTCTGTGTCTGTCTGTCTCTGTGTCTCTGTGTGTCTGTCTCTGTCTGTCTCTGTCGTCTGTGTCTCTCTGTCTGTCTGTCTGTCTCTCTCTCTCTCTCTCTCTCTCTCTCTCTCTCTCTCTCTCTCTCTCTCTCTCTCTCTCTCTCTCTCTCTCTCTCTCTCTCTCTCTTTCTGGTGGTCCATCCCTACGAGAGAGAGAGAGACAGAGTCAGAGAGAGAGAGAGAGAGAGACAGAGACAGACAGACAGAGACCCACATACACAACAGGGAACTCACTAACCATCCCCCAAGGCGGAAAGTAGCCAAAGTAGCCAAAGTAGCCGGAAAGTAGCCTAATTTAGCCCGCCACGGCGGTAGGCGAGAGCGTGGGAATGCCTTCTTGCAACATTATCTTACAGGACAGAGAACCCCAATATTGCAATGGCCAGAGAGCCCTCCGTTGCTCAGGTCTCAAGGGTGAACAGAGGAAGAAGGGGGAAGGATAGCCCCAGAACCCCCCCCACTCCCCGGCGGAAGTGCAAAGGGGCTATACACCAACATCTCCAGAGAGAGAGAAAAGGGAATACATGTAGGAGACCCGGGAAGAGCCGGGTCAAACTATCTCTTAGTTGGGTTTTTGGGCCAATAGCAGCTGCCTCGTATGGACCAATAGCAGCTGCCTCGTATGGACCAATAGCAGCTGCCTCGTATGGACCAATAGCAGCTGCCTCGTATGGACCAATAGCAGCTGCCTCGTATGGACCAATAGCAGCTGCCTCGTATGGACCAATAGCAGCTGCCTCGTATGGACCAATAGCAGCTGCCTCGTATGGACCAATAGCAGCTGCCTCGTATGGACCAATAGCAGCTGCCTCGTATGGACCAATAGCAGCTGCCTCGTATGGACCAATAGGAGCTGCCTCGTATGGACCAATAGCAGCTGCCTCGTATGGACCAATAGCAGCTGCCTCGTATGGACCAATAGCAGCTGCCTCGTATGGACCAATAGGAGCTGCCTCGTATGGACCAATAGCAGCTGCCTCGTATGGACCAATAGCAGCTGCCTCGTATGGACCAATAGCAGCTGCCTCGTGTGGACCAATAGCAGCTGCCTCGTATGGACCAATAGCAGCTGCCTCGTATGGACCAATAGCAGCTGCCTCGTGTGGACCAATAGCAGCTGCCTCGTATGGACCAATAGCAGCTGCCTCGTATGGACCAATAGCAGCTGCCTCGTATGGACTAATAGCAGCTGCCTCGTATGGACCAGCTGCCTCGTATGGACCAATAGCAGCTGCCTCGTATGGACCAATAGCAGCTGCCTCGTATGGACCAATAGCAGCTGCCTCGTATGGACCAATAGCAGCTGCCTCGTATGGACCAATAGCAGCTGCCTCGTATGGACCAATAGCAGCTGCCTCGTATGGACCAGCTGCCTCGTATGGACCAATAGCAGCTGCCTCGTATGGACCAATAGCAGCTGCTTCGTATGGACCAATAGCAGCTGCCTCGTATGGACCAATTGCAGCTGCCTCGTATGGACCAATAGCAGCTGCCTCGTATGGACCAATAGCAGCTGCCTCGTATTGACCAATAGCAGCTGCGTCGTATGGACCAATAGCAGCTGCCTCGTATGGACCAATAGCAGCTGCCTCGTATGGACCAATAGCAGCTGCCTCGTATGGACCAATAGCAGCTGCCTCGTATGGACCAGCTGCCTCGAATGGACCAATAGCAGCTGCCTCGTATGGACCAATAGCAGCTGCCTCGTATGGACCAGCTGCCTCGTATGGACCAATAGCAGCTGTCTCGTATGGACCAATAGCAGCTGCCTCGTATGGACCAATAGCAGCTGCTTCGTATGGACCAATAGCAGCTGCCTCGTATGGACCAGCTGCCTCGTATGGACCAATAGCAGCTGCCTCGTATGGACCAATAGCAGCTGCCTCGTATGGACCAATAGCAGCTGCCTCGTATGGACCAATAGCAGCTGCCTCGTATGGACCAATAGCAGCTGCCTCGTATGGACCAGCTGCCTCGTATGGACCAATAGCAGCTGCCTCGTATGGACCAATAGCAGCTGCTTCGTATGGACCAATAGCAGCTGCCTCGTATGGACCAATAGCAGCTGCCTCGTATGGACCAATAGCAGCTGCTTCGTATGGACCAATAGCAGCTGCCTCGTATGGACCAATAGCAGCTGCCTCGTATGGACCAATAGCAGCTGCTTCGTATGGACCAATAGCAGCTGCCTCGTATGGACCAATAGCAGCTGCTTCGTATGGACCAATAGCAGCTGCCTCGTATGGACCAATAGCAGCTGCCTCGTATGGACCAATAGCAGCTGCCGCGTATGGACCAATAGCAGCTGCCTCGTATGGACCAATAGCAGCTGCCTCGTATGGACCAATAGCAGCTGCCTCGTATGGACCAATAGCAGCTGCCTCGTATGGACCAGCTGCCTCGAATGGACCAATAGCAGCTGCCTCGTATGGACCAATAGCAGCTGCCTCGTATGGACCAGCTGCCTCGTATGGACCAATAGCAGCTGTCTCGTATGGACCAATAGCAGCTGCCTCGTATGGACCAATAGCAGCTGCTTCGTATGGACCAATAGCAGCTGCCTCGTATGGACCAGCTGCCTCGTATGGACCAATAGCAGCTGCCTCGTATGGACCAATAGCAGCTGCTTCGTATGGACCAATAGCAGCTGCCTCGTATGGACCAATAGCAGCTGCCTCGTATGGACCAATAGCAGCTGCTTCGTATGGACCAATAGCAGCTGCCTCGTATGGACCAATAGCAGCTGCCTCGTATGGACCAATAGCAGCTGCTTCGTATGGACCAATAGCAGCTGCCTCGTATGGACCAATAGCAGCTGCTTCGTATGGACCAATAGCAGCTGCCTCGTATGGACCAATAGCAGCTGCCTCGTATGGACCAATAGCAGCTGCCTCGTATGGACCAATAGCAGCTGCCTCGTATGGACCAATAGCAGCTGCCTCGTATGGACCAGCTGCCTCGTATGGACCAATAGCAGCTGCCTCGTATGGACCAATAGCAGCTGCTTCGTATGGACCAATAGCAGCTGCCTCGTATGGACCAATAGCAGCTGCCTCGTATGGACCAATAGCAGCTGCCTCGTATGGACCAATAGCAGCTGCCTCGTATGGACCAATAGCAGCTGCCTCGTATGGACCAGCTGCCTCGTATGGACCAATAGCAGCTGCCTCGTATGGACCAATAGCAGCTGCTTCGTATGGACCAATAGCAGCTGCCTCGTATGGACCAATAGCAGCTGCCTCGTATGGACCAATAGCAGCTGCTTCGTATGGACCAATAGCAGCTGCCTCGTATGGACCAATAGCAGCTGCCTCGTATGGACCAATAGCAGCTGCTTCGTATGGACCAATAGCAGCTGCCTCGTATGGACCAATAGCAGCTGCTTCGTATGGACCAATAGCAGCTGCCTCGTATGGACCAATAGCAGCTGCCTCGTATGGACCAATAGCAGCTGCCTCGTATGGACCAATAGCAGCTGCCTCGTATGGACCAATAGCAGCTGCCTCGTATGGACCAATAGCAGCTGCCTCGTATGGACCAATAGCAGCTGCCTCGTATGGACCAGCTGCCTCGAATGGACCAATAGCAGCTGCCTCGTATGGACCAATAGCAGCTGCCTCGTATGGACCAGCTACCTCGTATGGACCAATAGCAGCTGTCTCGTATGGACCAATAGCAGCTGCCTCGTATGGACCAATAGCAGCTGCTTCGTATGGACCAATAGCAGCTGCCTCGTATGGACCAGCTGCCCCGTATGGACCAATAGCAGCTGCCTCGTATGGACCAATAGCAGCTGCCTCGTATGGACCAATAGCAGCTGCCTCGTATGGACCAATTGCAGCTGCCTCGTATGGACCAGCTGCCTCGTATGGACCAATAGCAGCTGCCTCGTATGGACCAATAGCAGCTGCTTCGTATGGACCAATAGCAGCTGCCTCGTATGGACCAATAGCAGCTGCTTCGTATGGACCAATAGCAGCTGCCTCGTATGGACCAGCTGCCTCGTATGGACCAATAGCAGCTGCCTCGTATGGACCAATAGCAGCTGCTTCGTATGGACCAATAGCAGCTGCCTCGTATGGACCAATAGCAGCTGCTTCGCATGGACCAATAGCAGCTGCCTCGTATGGACCAATAGCAGCTGCCTCGTATGGACCAATAGCAGCTGCCTCGTATGGACCAGCTGCCTCGTATGGACCAATATCAGCTGCCTCGTATGGACCAATAGCAGCTGCCTCGTATGGACCAATAGCAGCTGCCTCGTATGGACCAATAGCAGCTGCCTCGTATGGACCAATAGCAGCTGCCTCGTATGAACCAATAGCAGCTGCCTCGTATGGACCAATAGCAGCTGCCTCGAATGGACCAATAGGAGCGACCTCGTATGGACCAATAGCAGCTGCCTCGTATGAACCAATAGCAGCTGCCTCGTATGGACCAATAGCAGCTGCCTCGTATGGACCAATAGCAGCTGCCTCGTATGGACCAATAGCAGCTGCCTCGTATGAACCAATAGCAGCTGCCTCGTATGGACCAATAGCAGCTGCCTCGTATGAACCAATAGCAGCTGCCTCGTATGGACCAATAGCAGCTGCCTCGTATGGAACAATAGCAGCTGCCTCGTATGAACCAATAGCAGCTGCCTCGTATGGACCAATAGCAGCTGCCTCGAATGGACCAATAGGAGCTGCCTCGTATGGACCAATAGCAGCTGCCTCGTATGAACCAATAGCAGCTGCCTCGTATGGACCAATAGCAGCTGCCTCGTATGGACCAATAGGAGCTGCCTCGTATGGACCAATAGCAGCTGCCTCGTATGAACCAATAGCAGCTGCCTCGTATGGACCAATAGCAGCTGCCTCGTATGAACCAATAGCAGCTGCCTCGTATGGACCAATAGCAGCTGCCTCGTATGAACCAATAGCAGCTGCCTCGTATGGACCAATAGCAGCTGCCTCGTATGAACCAATAGCAGCTGCCTCGTATGGACCAATAGCAGCTGCCTCGTATGGACCAATAGCAGCTGCCTCGTATGGACCAATAGCAGCTGCCTCGTATGGACCAATAGCAGCTGCCTCGTATGAACCAATAGCAGCTGCCTCGTATGGACCAATAGCAGCTGCCTCGAATGGACCAATAGCAGCTGCCTCGTATGGACCAATAGCAGCTGCCTCGTATGGACCAATAGCAGCTGCCTCGTATGGACCAATAGCAGCTGCCTCGTATGAACCAATAGCAGCTGCCTCGTATGGACCAATAGCAGCTGCCTCGAATGGACCAATAGCAGCTGCCTCGTATGGACCAATAGCAGCTGCCTCGAATGGACCAATAGCAGCTTCCTCGAATGGACCAATAGCAGCTGCCTCGAATGGACCAATAGCAGCTGGCTCGAATGGACCAATAGCAGCTGCCTCGTATGGACCAATAGCAGCTGCCTCGTATGGACCAATAGCAGCTGCCTCGAATGGACCAATAGCAGCTGCCTCGAATGGACCAATAGCAGCTGCCTCGAATGGACCAATAGCAGCTGGCTCGAATGGACCAATAGCAGCTGCCTCGTATGGACCAATAGCAGCTGCCTCGAATGGACCAATAGCAGCTGCCTCGTATGGACCAATAGCAGCTGCCTCGAATGGACCAATAGCAGCTGCCTCGAATGGACCAATAGCAGCTGATCCGTATGGACCAATAAGTAAAAGAAAGTAAAGGAAGTACCTCAGAAAGTAAAGGAAGTACCTAAGCAAACATTAGTTGTGGGAGATTCTCAGATAAGGTATTTGGATAGAACGTTTTGTGCTAGAGATAGGGGGAACAGGTTAAGGGTTTGCTATCCCGGAGCTGGCATTGGTGATATTATAAACAACATGAATGATATTATGGCTGGTAATGGGAACAATCCCATTATTTGCATTAGCGTGGGAGGAAATGATGTTGGTCGAGTCAGGAGTGAGGAACTGATTCAGAGGTATAAAACAGCCATAGAGTTAGTTAGGAGCAAGGGAGGAATCCCGATCATATGTGGCATTCTTCCAAGAAAGGGAGTGGGAAATGAATGGATATCGAGGGCACTTGGTGTCAATTGCCGGCTGGAAAGATATTGCAAATCAAATGCAATATCTTTCATAGACAACTGGGAACACTTCTATGGAAGAAATGAAATGTATGCTCGTGATGGGGTGCATCTATCGAGAGCTGGGGTTGTTGCTGTTGCGAACTCGTTAGAAGAAGTGGTTAGAGGTGTTTGTTTGGGTTTAAACTGTTAGTAGATAGAGGTAGATAGAGGTATGGGAATTGATTTGGAGGAAGGAGGTAATAAAAGTATGTGTTTGTGGGAGAAAGGAATTGGCAAAACGATCAGGGAAAGAGAAGGTCCGCAAAATAACAATTCACTTAGGGTATATTACACTAACAGTAGAAGTCTAAGAAATAAAATTAACGAATTAAATGCTCTTGTCTGCACAGAAAAAATAGATATTATTGCACTTACCGAAACGTGGATGAATGTAGAAAATAGAGAACTATTAGCTGAATATCAAATATATGGATTTAAACTATTTCACACAGATAGATATATTAGACGAGGAGGTGGAGTAGCCATATATGTTAGGGACAATTTGAAATGTAGTCTCAAAGAGGGAATCAAAACAGAGCCACACACAGAAACTATTTGGATTGAATTAAACGAAAAAGCTAATAATATTATAATAGGAGTAATATATAGGCCACCAAATTTAGACAGAATGGAAGCAAAGCATCTATGGGATGAAATATCTAGAGCATCTAGATCTAACAGTATTTATGTCATGGGTGACTTTAATTTTAGCGGAATAAACTGGTTGAACAAAACAGGGAATAGTGAAGCAGAAGATTTTCTAGAATTAATTGACGATTGCTTTCTTACGCAACACATTAAGGAACCAACACGGGAAAATAATATTTTAGATTTAGTGTTAACTAACAGGGAAACGCAAATTAATGACATCGAAATAGGGAGTGAGCTAGGGAGCAGTGATCACAAAGAAATCAGATTTAGCATAGAATGGAATAGACCAGTAGGAGAAAATTCTGTTAAAGTGCCAGATTTTCGAAAAGCTGATTTTAATAGCCTAAGAAATTTTTTGGGTCAAATTGATTGGAAAGGCTTGGGTATGGGGTGTGGGCCGGTCTTGGAGCGAGACATGAACCCAGCGATAGGTGACTTAAATGGGGATTTCGATGTGGATTCAATATATAACTTATTTAAGAATATTCTAAACAAAGCACAGGAACGTAGTATACCATACAAATTGAATAGATCGTATACTAATGACCCAAAGTGGATAACAAAGAATTTGAAGAACCTTATAGGTAAAAAGAGAGCTTGGTACAAAAGGATTAAAAATGGGGAGGTCACTTTAGAACAGGAATTCGTACAACTGGTTAGAAATGTTAAAAAAGAGATAAGGAAAGCAAAAAGAAACTATGAAGTTCGCATAGCAGGGCAAGCAAAGACAAATCCTAAAGGGTTTTTTCAGTTATATCGTACTAAGACTAGGGAAAGGATAGGTCCATTAAAAACTGAGACAGGTCAAATAACAGATAGTGATGAAGAGATGAGTAAGAACATAAGAACATAAGAACAAAGGTAACTGCAGAAGGCCTATTGGCCCATACGAGGCAGCTCCTATTCTATAACCACCCAATCCCACTCATATACTTGTCCAACCCGTGCTTGAAACAATCGAGGGACCCCACCTCCACAATGTTACGCGGCAATTGGTTCCACAAATCAACAACCCTGTTACTGAACCAGTATTTACCCAAGTCTTTCCTAAATCTAAACTTATCCAATTTATATCCATTGTTTCGTGTTCTGTCCTGTGTTGATACTTTTAATACCCTATTAATATCCCCCCGGTTATGTCCATTCATCCACTTGTAAACCTCTATCATGTCACCCCTAACTCTTCGCCTTTCCAGTGAATGCAACTTAAGCTTTGTTAATCTTTCTTCATATGAAAGATTTCTAATTTGGGGAATTAACTTAGTCATCCTACGCTGGACACGTTCAAGTGAATTTATATCCATTCTATAATATGGCGACCAAAACTGAACTGCATAATCTAAATGGGGCCTAACTAGAGCAAGATATAGCTTGAGAACCACACCAGGTGTCTTGTTACTAACGCTGCGATTAATAAATCCAAGTGTCCGATTTGCCTTATTACGAACATTTATGCATTGATCCTTTTGTTTTAAATTCTTACTAATCATAACTCCCAGATCCCTTTCGCAATCCGACTTCGCAATCACAACACCATCTAGCTCGTATCTTGTAACTCTATCATCATTACCTAACCTCAGAACTTTACATTTATCAGCATTAAACTGCATCTGCCAATCCTTTGACCATTTCAAAACCCTATCTAGATCAACTTGAAGTGATAGTGAGTCCTCCTCCGAATTAATTACCCTACCGATTTTCGTATCATCGGCAAATTTGCAAATGTTGCTACTCAAACCTGAATCTAAATCATTTATATATATTATAAACAACAGAGGTCCCAGGACAGAGCCTTGAGGCACTCCACTTACAACATTTTCCCACTCTGACTTGATTCCATTTATACTAACTCTCTGTTTCCTTTGGTATAGCCATGCCCTAATCCAGCTTAATATAGCACCCCCAATACCATGAGACTCTATTTTTTTAATCAGTCTTTCATGTGGCACTGTATCAAAAGCTTTGCTAAAGTCAAGGTATACAACATCGCAATCCTTACCACTATCAACTGCCTCAACAATGCTAGAATAAAAAGATAACAAATTTGTTAAACATGAACGGCCATTTATAAAACCATGTTGCGACTCAATTATTAATTTATGTTTTTCAAGATGAAGACGAATTTTATTTGCTATTATAGATTCGAGTAACTTTCCCACAATAGACGTTAGGCTAATTGGTCGATAGTTAGACGCAAGTGATCTATCTCCTTTCTTAAAAACTGGTATCACATTAGCAACTTTCCAAAACTCTGGCACTCTGCCTGACTCTATTGATTTATTAAATATGGTTGACAGTGGGTCACAAAGCTCCTCTTTGCATTCTTTAAGCACCCTAGCAAACACTTCATCCGGCCCTGGGGATTTGTTTGGTTTGAGTTTTACTATTTGTTTAAGAACATCCTCCCTGGTAACTGCTAAACTCGTCAACCTGTCCTCGTCCCCACCCACATAGACTTGTTCGGCTGAAGGCATATTGTTAAGTTCCTCTTTAGTAAATACAGATACAAAATATTTATTAAAAATACTACTCATCTCTTCATCACTATCTGTTATTTGACCTGTCTCAGTTTTTAATGGACCTATCCTTTCCCTAGTCTTAGTACGATATAACTGAAAAAACCCTTTAGGATTTGTCTTTGCTTGCCCTGCTATGCGAACTTCATAGTTTCTTTTTGCTTTCCTTATCTCTTTTTTAACATTTCTAACCAGTTGTACGAATTCCTGTTCTAAAGTGACCTCCCCATTTTTAATCCTTTTGTACCAAGCTCTCTTTTTACCTATAAGGTTCTTCAAATTCTTTGTTATCCACTTTGGGTCATTAGTATACGATCTATTCAATTTGTATGGTATACTACGTTCCTGTGCTTTGTTTAGAATATTCTTAAATAAGTTATATATTGAATCCACATCGAAATCCCCATTTAAGTCACCTATCGCTGGGTTCATGTCTCGCTCCAAGACCGGCCCACACCCCATACCCAAGCCTTTCCAATCAATTTGACCCAAAAAATTTCTTAGGCTATTAAAATCAGCTTTTCGAAAATCTGGCACTTTAACAGAATTTTCTCCTACTGGTCTATTCCATTCTATGCTAAATCTGATTTCTTTGTGATCACTGCTCCCTAGCTCACTCCCTATTTCGATGTCATTAATTTGCGTTTCCCTGTTAGTTAACACTAAATCTAAAATATTATTTTCCCGTGTTGGTTCCTTAATGTGTTGCGTAAGAAAGCAATCGTCAATTAATTCTAGAAAATCTTCTGCTTCACTATTCCCTGTTTTGTTCAACCAGTTTATTCCGCTAAAATTAAAGTCACCCATGACATAAATACTGTTAGATCTAGATGCTCTAGATATTTCATCCCATAGATGCTTTGCTTCCATTCTGTCTAAATTTGGTGGCCTATATATTACTCCTATTATAATATTATTAGCTTTTTCGTTTAATTCAATCCAAATAGTTTCTGTGTGTGGCTCTGTTTTGATTCCCTCTTTGAGACTACATTTCAAATTGTCCCTAACATATATGGCTACTCCACCTCCTCGTCTAATATATCTATCTGTGTGAAATAGTTTAAATCCATATATTTGATATTCAGCTAATAGTTCTCTATTTTCTACATTCATCCACGTTTCGGTAAGTGCAATAATATCTATTTTTTCTGTGCAGACAAGAGCATTTAATTCGTTAATTTTATTTCTTAGACTTCTACTGTTAGTGTAATATACCCTAAGTGAATTGTTATTTTGCGGACCTTCTCTTTCCCTGATCGTTTTGCCAATTCCTTTCTCCCACAAACACATACTTTTATTACCTCCTTCCTCCAAATCAATTCCCATACCTCTATCTACTAACAGTTTAAACCCAAACAAACACCTCTAACCACTTCTTCTAGCGAGTTCGCAACAGCAACAACCCCAGCTCTCGATAGATGCACCCCATCACGAGCATACATTTCATTTCTTCCATAGAAGTGTTCCCAGTTGTCTATGAAAGATATTGCATTTGATTTGCAATATCTTTCCAGCCGGCAATTGACACCAAGTGCCCTCGATATCCATTCATTTCCCACTCCCTTTCTTGGAAGAATGCCACATATGATCGGGATTCCTCCCTTGCTCCTAACTAACTCTATGGCTGTTTTATACCTCTGAATCAGTTCCTCACTCCTGACTCGACCAACATCATTTCCTCCCACGCTAATGCAAATAATGGGATTGTTCCCATTACCAGCCATAATATCATTCATGTTGTTTATAATATCACCAATGCCAGCTCCGGGATAGCAAACCCTTAACCTGTTCCCCCTATCTCTAGCACAAAACGTTCTATCCAAATACCTTATCTGGGAATCTCCCACAACTAATGTTTGCTTAGGTACTTCCTTTACTTTCTGAGGGGCCTGCGCTTCCTTTCTCTTCGTTGCTTTCCCTTTTGCGCGATCCACAGTCTCTCCACAGCACTCGTCCTCCAAAACGTCAAATGAATTTGAAGTTGCTATGGCGTTTGAAGGCGGCTTTATCAAAGTCTTCTTAAGGCCCCTGTCTTTCGCAACTCTCCAAGACGAGGTCCCTTTACTGCTGGTCTCCTCCTTCGTTACTTCTCGTTGTTTAGTATTTTTAATAAATATTTTGTATCTGTATTTACTAAAGAGGAACTTAACAATATGCCTACAGCCGAACAAGTCTATGTGGGTGGGGACGAGGACAGGTTGACGAGTTTAACAGTTACCAGGGAGGATGTTCTTAAACAAATAGTAAAACTCAAACCAAACAAATCCCCAGGGCCGGATGAAGTGTTTGCCAGGGTGCTTAAAGAATGCAAAGAGGAGCTTTGTGACCCACTGTCAACCATATTTAATAAATCAATAGAGTCAGGCAGAGTGCCAGAGTTTTGGAAAGTTGCTAATGTGATACCAGTTTTTAAGAAAGGAGATAGATCACTTGCGTCTAACTATCGACCAATTAGCCTAACGTCTATTGTGGGAAAGTTACTCGAATCTATAATAGCAAATAAAATTCGTCTTCATCTTGAAAAACATAAATTAATAATTGAGTCGCAACATGGTTTTATAAATGGCCGTTCATGTTTAACAAATTTGTTATCTTTTTATTCTAGCATTGTTGAGGCAGTTGATAGTGGTAAGGATTGCGATGTTGTATACCTTGACTTTAGCAAAGCTTTTGATACAGTGCCACATGAAAGACTGATTAAAAAAATAGAGTCTCATGGTATTGGGGGTGCTATATTAAGCTGGATTAGGGCATGGCTATACCAAAGGAAACAGAGAGTTAGTATAAATGGAGTCAAGTCAGAGTGGGAAAATGTTGTAAGCGGAGTGCCTCAAGGCTCTGTCCTGGGACCTCTGTTGTTTATAATATATATAAATGATTTAGATTCAGGTTTGAGTAGCAACATTTGCAAATTTGCCGATGATACGAAAATCGGTAGGGAAATTAATTCGGAGGAGGACTCACTATCACTTCAAGTTGATCTAGATAGGGTTTTGAAATGGTCAAAGGATTGGCAGATGCAGTTTAATGCTGATAAATGTAAAGTTCTGAGGTTAGGTAATGATGATAGAGTTACAAGATACGAGCTAGATGGTGTCGTGATTGCGAAGTCGGATTGCGAAAGGGATCTGGGAGTTATGATTAGTAAGAATTTAAAACAAAAGGATCAATGCATAAATGTTCGTAATAAGGCAAATCGGACACTTGGATTTATTAATCGCAGCGTTAGTAACAAGACACCTGGTGTGGTTCTCAAGCTATATCTTGCTCTAGTTAGGCCCCATTTAGATTATGCAGTTCAGTTTTGGTCGCCATATTATAGAATGGATATAAATTCACTTGAACGTGTCCAGCGTAGGATGACTAAGTTAATTCCCCAAATTAGAAATCTTTCATATGAAGAAAGATTAACAAAGCTTAAGTTGCATTCACTGGAAAGGCGAAGAGTTAGGGGTGACATGATAGAGGTTTACAAGTGGATGAATGGACATAACCGGGGGGATATTAATAGGGTATTAAAAGTATCAACACAGGACAGAACACGAAACAATGGGTATAAATTGGATAAGTTTAGATTTAGGAAAGACTTGGGTAAATACTGGTTCAGTAACAGGGTTGTTGATTTGTGGAACCAATTGCCGCGTAACATTGTGGAGGTGGGGTCCCTCGATTGTTTCAAGCACGGGTTGGACAAGTATATGAGTGGGATTGGGTGGTTATAGAATAGGAGCTGCCTCGTATGGGCCAATAGGCCTTCTGCAGTTACATAAGAACATAAGAACATAAGAACAAAGGTAACTGCAGAAGGCCTATTGGCCCATACGAGGCAGCTCCTATTCTATAACCACCCAATCCCACTCATATACTTGTCCAACCCGTGCTTGAAACAATCGAGGGACCCCACCTCCACAATGTTACGCGGCAATTGGTTCCACAAATCAACAACCCTGTTACTGAACCAGTATTTACCCAAGTCTTTCCTAAATCTAAACTTATCCAATTTATATCCATTGTTTCGTGTTCTGTCCTGTGTTGATACTTTTAATACCCTATTAATATCCCCCCGGTTATGTCCATTCATCCACTTGTAAACCTCTATCATGTCACCCCTAACTCTTCGCCTTTCCAGTGAATGCAACTTAAGCTTTGTTAATCTTTCTTCATATGAAAGATTTCTAATTTGGGGAATTAACTTAGTCATCCTACGCTGGACACGTTCAAGTGAATTTATATCCATTCTATAATATGGCGACCAAAACTGAACTGCATAATCTAAATGGGGCCTAACTAGAGCAAGATATAGCTTGAGAACCACACCAGGTGTCTTGTTACTAACGCTGCGATTAATAAATCCAAGTTATTGGATTTGGACCAATAGCAGCTGCCTCGTATGGACCAATAGCAGCTGCCTGGTATGGGCCAATAGCAGCTGCCTCGTATGGACCAATAGCAGCTGCCTCGTATGGACCAATAGCAGCTGCCTCGTATGGACCAATAGCAGCTGCCTCGTATGGACCAATAGCCCCTGCCTCGTATGGACCAATAGGAGCTGCCTCGTATGGACCAATAGGAGCTGCCTCGTATGGACCAATAGCAGCTGCCTCGTATGGACCAATAGCAGCTGCCTCGTATGGACCAGCTGCCTCGTATGGACCAATAGCAGCTGCCTCGTATTGACCAGCTGCCTCGTATGGGCCAATAGCAGCTGCCTCGTATGGACCAATAGCAGCTGCCTCGTATGGACCAATAGCATCTGCCTCGTATGGACCAATAGCAACTGCCTCGTAATAACCAATAGCAGCTTCCTCGTATGGACCAATAGCAGGTTCCTCGTATGGACCAATAGCAGCTGCCTCGTATGGACCAATAGCAGCTGCCTCGTATGAACCAATAGCAGCTGCCTTGTATGGACCAATAGCAGCTGCCTCGTATGGACCAATATCAGCTGCCTCGTATGGACCAATAGCAGCTGCCTCGTATGGACCAATAGCTGCTGCCTCGTATGGACCAATAGCAGCTGCCTCGTATGGACCAATAGCAGCTGCCTCGTATGGACCAGCTGCCTCGTATGGACCAATAGCAGCTGCCTCGTATGGACCAATAGCAGCTGCCTCGTATGGACCAATAGCAGCTGCCTCGTATGGACCAGCTGCCTCGTATGGACCAATAGCAGCTGCCTCGTATGTACCAATAGCAGCTGCCTCGTATGGACCAATAGCAGCTGCCTCGTATGGACCAATAGCAGCTTCCTCGTATGGACCAATAGCAGCTGCCTCGTATGAACCAATAGCAGCTGCCTCGTATGGACCAATAGCAGCTGCCTCGTATGGACCAATAGCAGCTGCCTCGTATGGACCAGCTGCCTGGTATGGACCAATAGCAGCTGCCTCGTATGGACCAATAGCAGCTGCCTCGTATGGACCAATAGCAGCTGCCTCGTATGGTAGATAGACCTCTTTAATTCCGTTGCTCCAAGCACTGGCGGACACAAACCCCCCTATAAGGAACCAGTTGATAGCAGTGCATCCTGGTAGTGAGGACAAGGTTAGTGCCAGAGTGTTCCCTAGCGTCCTCTATGGCACTGTGGCACTGTTCATGGCTAGGGGGGGAGGGGGGGGGACTTCCTTGGTGCCTTTGGCTTCCACGTGAGAATTTAATGCTGGTGGATTCCGGTTTCTCTGTCTCTGTGTCTGTCTCTCTCTCTCTCGCTCTCTCTCTCTCTCTCTCTCTCTCTCTCTCTCTCTCTCTCTCTCTCTCTCTCTCTCTCTCTCTCTCTCTCTCTCTCTCTCTCTCTCTCTCTGTCTCTCTCTCATTCTGTCTCTCTCTGTCTCTCTCTCTCTCTCTCTCTCTCTCTCTCTCTATTTCACCTCCAAGATGGTACCTTGTGTTCAGCCTCCTGCTCCCTTCGCCTAATTTCATCACTTTACACTTTCCTGAGTTGAACTTTAGCAGCCATTTTCTAGCCCATTCCTCCAGCTTGTCCAGGTTGAGAGGAATGAGTCTATACCCTCCGGAAGATCGTTTTTATATATATTAGAAACAGGATGGGGCCATGTACAGAGCCCTGTGGGACTCCGCTGGTGACATCTCGCCACTCTGATGTCTCCCCCCTCACCGTTACTCGCTGTTTCCTGTTGCTTAGGTACTCTTTTATCCACTGGAGCACCTTCCCTTTTACTCCTGCCTGTTGCTCCAGCCTCTTATGGGGTACTGTGTCAAAGGCTTTCTGGTAGTCCAGGAAAATGCAGTCTACCCACCCTTCTCTTTCTTGCCTTATTTTTGTTGCCTGGTCGTAGAATTCAAGTAACCCTGTGAGGCAGGACCTGCCATCCCTGAACCCGTGTTGATGCTGTGTTACAAAGTTCTTTCGCTCCAGGTGCTCCACTAGCTTTCTTCACGCAATCTTCTCCATCATCTTGCATGGTATGCAGGTTAGGGACACTGGCCTGTAGTTCAGTGCCTCCTGTCTATCCCCTTTCTTGTATATCGGGACTACGTTAGCTGCTTTCCAACTTTCTGGTAAGTCTCCTGTTTCCAGTGACCAGTTATACACCATAGAGAGTGGCACACTTAGTGCTTCTGCACCTTCCTTTAGTATCCATGGTGATATTGTGTTAGGCCCAATAGCTTTTGTCACATCCAGCTCCAGCAGATACGTGTGTGTGTGTGTGTGTGTGTACTCACCTAGTTGTGCTTGCAGGGGTCGAGCTCTGGCTCTTTGGTCCCGCCTCTCAACTGTCAATCAACAGGTGTACAGGTTTCTGAGCCTATTGGGCTCTGTCATATCTACACTCTAAACTGTGTATGGAGTCAGCCTCCACCACATCACCCCCTAATGCATTCCGTTTGTCAACCACTCGGACACTAAAAAAGTTCTTTCTAATATCTCTGTGGCTCATTTGGGCACTCAGTTTCCACCTGTGTCCCCTAGTGCGTGTGCCCCTTGTGTTAAATAGACTGTCTTTATCTACCCTATCAATTCCTCTGAGAATCTTGAATGTGGTGATCATGTCCCCCCTAACTCTTCTGTCTTCCAGCGAAGTGAGGTTTAATTCCCGTAGTCTCTCCTCGTAGCTCATACCTCTCAGCTCGGGTACTAGTCTGGTGGCAAACCTTTGAACCTTTTCCAGTTTAGTCTTATCCTTGACTAGATATGGACTCCATGCTGGGGCTGCATACTCCAGGGTTGGTCTGACATATGTGGTATACAAAGTTCTGAATGATTGTTTACACAAGTTTCTGAATGCCGTTCGTATGTTGGCCAGCCTGGCATATGCCGCTGATGTTATCCTCTTGATATGTGCTGCAGGAGACAGGTCTGGCGTGATATCAACCCCCAAGTCTTTTTCCTTCTCTGACTCCTGAAGAATTTCCTCTCCTAGATGATACCTTGTATTTGGCCTCCTGCTCCCTACACCTATCTTCATTACATTACATTTGGTTGGGTTAAACTCTAACAACCATTTGTTCGACCATTCCTTCAGCTTGTCTAGGTCTTCTTGAAGCCTCAAGTTGTCCTCGTGTATGTACTCACCTAGTTGTGCTTGCGGGGGTTGAGCTCTGGCTCTTTGGTCCCGCCATGTGTGTGTATGTGTGTGTGTGTGTGTGTGTGTGTGTGTGTGTGTGTGTGTGTGTGTGTGTGTGTGTGTGTGTGTGTGTGTACTCACCTAGTTGTGCTTGCGGGGGTTGAGCTCTGGCTCTTTGGTCCCGCCATGTGTGTGTATGTGTGTGTGTGTGTGCGTGCGCGCGCGCGATATACAGCAAGAACGTTGACTGGGGGCTGAATCTATGTAATTACCCCCCCCCCCCTCCTCTCACCTGAGGTCTGTGAGGATTAAAGAATGCCTCCAGGGTTATGCTGGGCTACCCTCCCCCACCCCCCCCCCTGCCCAGGGTACCCACTCTACCTCACCATTCACTACCATGCCCATAAGGGGGCCCTGATGGCTGAGTGGACAGCGCTCGGCATTCGTAGTCATTAAGAATCCCGGGGTTCGATTCCCGGCGGAATCGCACCCGGGGCCCCCCCCCCCCTCCCTTAAGCCTACGAAAACATGTCTATAAACTATGTACTTTAAGATACATATATTGTTTATATTGGGAGAGATGGGGGGGGGTAGGAGAGGGTTGTTATTCTATTGCCCCTGCCGTTTCTATCTCACCCTCCCTTCCCCCCCCCTGCTGCTACCCACTGCCCTCCCCCAGGACACAAACGCACCTGTTACCCCCCCCCCTCACACCCCCAGGGTATCCTGGGTACTGAGGAAGTTAAAACCCCCCCACTATCTGACCTATGCCCTAGGTGCCCCGGGGGACAATATCCACTTGGAACTGCGGCGGAGGGTACCAGGGAGTCAGGGAGGACAATAGTCCGTGGTCTATTGGAGAGGAAATAGAGAGAGAGAGAGAGATTCTCTCGCTAATCTATCTACTCTCTCCTCTCTGTCTCCTTTCCTCCTAGGGGTTAGGATATATATACGTAGCCCCTAGCCCCCCCCCCTTGGGGGCATCCGGCGCTCCTAGGAGAGGGTGTATCCTGCTAGGAAGAGGAGGCTAGGATGTGCTTCATCAGCACGTTCTAGCAGTAGCTCTACTCCTAGCCCCCAGCTGTAGTCCTAGCAGCAGCTCTAGTCCTAGCCCCCAGCTCCTAGCTCCCGCCCAAAATATAGAGATTAATCCAGCGACTTATAATCCTTTTTCCCTCTACCTGTAAATCCTATAACTTTACCCTGGCCCCTATCCATCACCCTCTCCCCTGTTCCCTCCCTCCCACCTCTTCCATCACTCATCTGCTACTTCCCTTCCACTTCCCTTCCTTCTGGGTTACCTCATTTTACCTTTCCTTAATCCCTTATTCCATTCCCTTATACTCGTAACTGTTTGAGTTGATCGTCTCCCTTATATCTTCCCTATTTACCTTAATTTCTTCTGTTTCTATCTATCTCTCCCCCCCCCTTGCCTCTTCCCCTAATATTTATTGCCTCCTACCCACTTCCTCTTAACCCTTACCCCTCAACCACCTATTTTACCCTAATAAATTATTTCATATTTCCTATTGTTTCCTGTCCTAGATGGTTGACGGTTCCCGTCACACCCCCCCCCCCCCCTTATACACACACACTGTCCGTGGACAAAACTACTTCAGTCCAAGAACAAAACATTTTTATCTTCATGGGGCCAAAAATAATAATTTACCCCAGATAAATGCTGATGTCCATCCATGTTAAGTTGAGGAACTGCAATTAGTTTCCGTCTCCGTAATCTCAGCGGAGAGGAAACTTTGAGCTCAGCGGCGCTCAAGGCTTCGTTCGAGTCGCTGGATTATAGCAAAGGGGGTTGATGGTTTCTAAATGAAGCGACGGAACGAAATGGAATGGAAAATGGCGGTGATATTTGGGGAGTGCGTTTCCTCTATTTCTTGTACGTGATTAGAGGTGTTGCCCTTGGCCATGCTATGGGGGTAGGCCTGAGGTAGGCCTATCAAAAGGACTCATCGGAGACAACCCCCCCACCCCCCACCCCCCCCCCCCCCCACCGGTAACGGCCCTATAACAAGGCAATTGATGCAATTCGTTAATTGAGATAATGACTGGATTAAATCAATGATATGCATCGCTTTAGAATTAATTATCAATTAGCCTGAAACAGGTTTTGGATTATTATTATTTGTATTTGTCGGCGGCTCAGTGACAAATACATAGTTGTGCTTGCGGGGGTTGAGCTCTGGCTCTTTGGTCCCGCCTCTCAACTGTCAATCAACTGGTGTACAGGTTCCTGAGCCTTCTGGGCTCTATCATATCTACATTATAAACTGTGTATGGAGTCAGCCTCCACCACATCACTGCCCAATGTGTTCTGTTAACTACTCCCACACTGAACAAGTTGTTTCTAACGTCTCTGTGGCTCATGTGGGCACGCAGTCTCCACCTGTGTCCCCTTGTTCGCGTCCCACCAGTGTTAAACTGTTTATCCTTATCTTCCCTGTCAATTCCCCTGAGGATTTTGTAGGAAGTGATCATGTCTCCCCTTACTCTTCTGTCTTCCAGTGTCGTAAGATGCATTTCCCGCAGCCTTTCCTCATAACTCATGCCTCTTAGTTCTGGGACTAGTCTAGTAGCATACCTTTGGACTTTTTCCAGCTTCGTCTTGTGCTTGACAAGGTACGGGCTCCATGCTGGGGCTGCATACTCCAGAATTGGTCTTACATATGTGGTGTACAAGATTCTGAATGATTCCTTACACAGGTTCCTGAACGCCGTTCTGATGTTAGCCAGCCTCGCATATGCCGCTGATGTTATCCTCTTGATGTGGGCTTCAGGTTAGAGAAGATTGAGATGGAATGCATTAGGCATTGATGTGGTGGAGGCTGATTCTATACAGCAGCGGTCATTCTATACAGGGAGCCGGTCGGCCGAGCGGACAGCACGCCGGACTTGTGATCCTGTGGTCCCGGGTTCTATCCCGGGCGCCGGCGAGAAACAATGGGCAGTTTCTTTCACCCTATGCCCCTGTTACCTAGCAGTAAAATAGGTACCTGGGTGCTAGTCAGCTGTCACGGGCTGCTTCCTGGGGGTGGAGGCCTGGTCGAGGACCGGGCCGCGTGGACACTAAAGCCCCGAAATCATCTTAAGATAACCTGAAGATTGCAATATCTTAGAGATATCCCTTATCCCCTTGACGTGCTAGAGAGGCCCCTGAAAAGGACCTTCTGAACCCCCTAGATGTGCTAGACAGGTCCCAGAGAACACCCCCTTAGGTCCTAGGGACTCTTACTCTCTCTCCCCGTGTCCTGAGTGAGTGCCCAATCAGCTCCGTCGACTCAATCATCACGGAATGTTTTTCTGTCATCATCAAGAAGGGGAAAGAGCAAAAAACTGGAGCCCGAAAAGTCCTTTGGGAAGATTGCGACATAAATTCGTCTTTGGAGGGCCCCCCAGATGTGGGGGGAGGGCCCCCCCAGAGGTGGGGGGGGGGAGGGCCCCAAGCATGCTCCATGGGTGTGGGCCCACAGGTGTGGGCCTACAGGTGTGGGCCTACAGGTGTGGGCTTACAGGTGTGGGCTTACAGGTGTGGGCCCAAGAGGCCTGGGGGAGCTTTTTGTGGGAAATCAACCCTTGAGAGTGGGTGTCTGGGGCTTCGAATCCCCTGAGATTTAATATATAAATTCTCAGTATATAAATAAATATATATATATATATATGAGTCTTCCTTTAGTTCATAATTCTATTCTATTTTGATGAGCCTATAGCCTTTAGGCTTTCTGACAAGCCTAAGGCTTTTTTTGACAAGACTAAGGCTTTCTGGCATGCCTAAAGCTTTCTGACAAGCCTAAAGCTTTCTGACATGCTTAAGGCTTTCTGACAAGCCCAAGACTTTCTGACAAGCCTAAGGCTTTTTGACAAGCCTAAGGCTTTCTGACATGCCTAAGACTTTCTGACATGCTTAAGGCTTTTTGACAAGCCTAAGGCTTTCTGACATGCCTAAGACTTTCTGACATGCTTAAGGCTTTCTGACATGCCTAAGACTTTCTGACATGCTTAAGGCTTTCTGACATGCCTAAGACTTTGTGACATGCTTAAGGCTTTCTGACATGCCTAAGGCTTTCTGACATGCCTAAGGCTTTCTGACAAGCCTAAAGCTTTCTGACATGCTTAAGGCTTTCTGACAAGCCTAAAGCTTTCTGACAAGCCTAAAGCTTTCTGACAAGCCTAAAGCTTTCTGACATGCCTAAGGCTTTCTGACAAGCCTAAGGCTTTCTGACAAGCCTAAGGCTTTCTGACAAGCCTAAGGCTTTCTGACATGCCTAAGGCTTTCTGACATGCCTAAGGCTTTCTGACAAGACTAAGGCTTTCTGGCATGCCTAAGGCTTTCTTACAAGCCTAAAATCGCACGGTTTTTGGCCGGTAGCGGCGAAAATTGCGATTTTTGCCCGCCAGCTGCGAAAATCGCATGGTTTTAGGCCGCTAGCGGCGAAAATCACGCGGTTTTTGGCCGCTAGCGGCGAAAATCGCGCTATAGAGTCGTGGTGCACAGCATCGCAATCCTTACCACTGTCAAATGCCTCGACTGTGTTGGAATGAAGGTATAGCAAATGTGTTATATATGAACGGCCATTTGCAGAACCATGTTGCGAGTCATTGATTCATTTATGTTCTTCAAGATGAAGTTAGTTTAGTTCATTTATTATGTACCCCATACCCATCTTGTGGGCGATAGTGGAAAAGGGTTACAGAGGCACATAATGGGCTCAGGGACTGAACCCCACAATTCATTTAGCTAAGCAAGTTACAATCTTGATGAGCTAGTTACAAAATTCAATATAAGTCATCACATCAACAATGGGTTTGAGATCGACCTCAAGTACAGGTTCTAAATTAAGCAACTGACATATGTGGAGAGCTAGTGTCACAATTTATGTTTGTCCTACACACCGCCCCCCATCCAGTGGGCAGCGGTGGATAGGTTAATCACTTAGTTACTACCTACAGTTAGCAAACTGGGGATATTTTGCTAAAATTTGTGGTAGCAGATCATTTTGACTGAAATATTGACATATCGCTGGAACATTGGTTATAGAATTGTCTCTAAGACGAATTGTATTTACAATTGTCGATTGGGGTAGCTTTCCAGCAATGGACGTTGAAATTGAAACAAGTTTATTGAGGTAAAATACACACAAAGGGATGAGGTAGCTCAAGCTATTCTCACCCCGTTCAGTACAACGTGTTAATATATACATAGACACACATCACAAACAATAAACATATTACCAAACATTCTGAGAGGTAAACATATACATTTCCTCCTTCACAAGTAGTATGGTATCAGACGTACACACAAATACTTTTATGACCTAGGTATACTGTATAGACAATTTGCAAGACACCTGCAGATAATTCAACAAAATATTACAAGCTTGGTGCAAAAATCTTATATCTCTCCAGAATAACATCAACGTTTCGGTTGTGACACATCCAGGCTATTTGTTGAGGATCAATGGACGTTGGGCTGATTGGCCGATAGTTTGACGCGAGTGATCAATCTCCTTTTTGAAGAATTGGTACCACATTAGCTACCTTCCATCACTCTGCCATCCCGCCAAACACACATCGAAACTACGACGTTGGTACAACGTTCGAACAAGTTTTAACACTTCCTAACCAGTTATAACAACCAATATATCAAGTTGTAACAACGTTCTAATACGTCATAAACACGTTAAGCCAAGATGTAACAACGTTATTACAGGTTGTAACAAGCGGAAAATAGAGACAGTTTCGGTTTGTGTTTCCAGGGATCATATTGGCATTCTTGCAAGAACGTGAGTTGGAAATGAATAGTAGTCGAGGGCACTTGGTGTCAATTGCTGGCTTGAAAAACAATACATCATCAATTGCAATATGTTTCATAGCTATTGGAAAGATATCGGGTCCCTCGATTGTTTCAAGCGCGGGTTACACAAGTATATGAGTGGGATTGGGTGGTTATAGATAGGAGCTGCCTCGTATGGGCCAATAGGCCTTTTGCAGTTGCCTTTGTTCTTATGTTCTTATGATTCAAGTAACTTTCCCACAATAGACGTTACGCTAATTGCCGGATAGTTTGACGCAAGTGATCTATCTCCCGTTTTAAAAATTGGTACCACATTAGCTACGTTCCATGACTCTGGCACTCTGCCTGACTATTGATTTATTAAATATGGTAGACAGTGGCTCGGAAAGCTCCTGTTTGCATTCTTTAAGCACCCTGGCAAACACTTCATCCGGCCCTGGGGATTTGTTTGGTGTTAGTTTTTCTAATTGTTTAATTACATCCTCCCTGGTAACTGCTAAACTAGTCAACCTGTCCTCATCCCCACCCACAGAGTTGTTAGGCCGTAGGCCCATTGTTAAGTTCCTCTTTAGTAAATACAGATATAAAATATTTGTTAAAAATACTACTCATCTGCTTGTCATTATCCGTTATTTGACCTGTCTCAGATTTTAATGGAGCTATCCTTTCGCTAGTCTTAATTCGATATAAGTGAAAAAACCCTTTAGGATTTGACTTTGCTTGCTCTGCGAACTTCATAGTTTCTTTTTTCTTTCGTAATCTGTTTGTTAACATTTCTAACCAGTTGTACGAATTCCTGTTCTCAACTGACTTCTCCATTGTTAATCCTTTTGTACCAAGCTCTCTTTTTACCTATAAGGTTCTTTAAATTATTTGTTATCCACTTTGGGTCATTAGTATTCGATCTATTCAATTTGTATGGTATACTACGTTCCTGTGCTTTGTTTAGAATATTCTTAAATAAGTTATATAATAAATCCACATCGAAATCCCCTTTTACGTCACCTGTCGCTGGGTTCAAGTCTCGCTCCAAGACCGGCCCACACCCCATACCCAAGACTTTCCAATCTATTTGACCCAAAAAGTTGTTTAGGCTATTAAAATCAGCTTTTCGGAAATCTGGCACTTTAACAGAATTCTCCTACAGGTCTATTCCATTCTATGCTAAATCTGATTACTTTGTGATCACTGTTCCCTAGCTCACTCCCTATTTCGAAGTCATTAATTTGTGTTTCCCTGTTAGTTAACACTAAATCTAAAATATTATTTTCCCGCGTTGGTTCCTTAATGTGTTGCGTAAGAAAGCAATCGTCAATTAATTCTAGAAAATCTTCTGCTTCACTATTCCCCGTTTTGTTGAGGTAGCCGGCTGATGTTGCAAATTTGACCGCCAGCCGCATATACGTAAGATTCTCGAGGCCTAGAAGATCGGCGACCTTCACATCCAAAACGTCCAGTAACGCGAGTAATACGAGAAGCCAATCCACAGGAGGTGAGAAAGCAAGCACCACAGTATCTACACGGGGAATCGGCCTACTCCCAGCCGCCGCCATGCCGCGAGCTAAGACGCTGGTGAGCGGCCGCACCAGCACCCCCTCGCAGCGCCCTAGAACTACTGGGAACACGAGACGTGGCGACGACTACACCCCCCCCCCCCCCTCCAGTGGTGAGGCCTAGGGTCAGATTCACGAAGCAGTTACGCAAGTAGTTACGAACCTGTACATCTTTTCTCAATCTTTGGCGGCTTTGTTTACAAGTGTTAAACAGTTAATGAGCTCCGAAGCACCAGGAGGCTGTTTATAACAATAACAACAGTTGATTGGCAAGTTTTCATGCTTGTAAACTGTTTAATAAATGTAACGAAAGCCGTCAAAGATTGAGGAAAGATGTACACGTTCGTAAGTGCTTTCGTGAATCTGTGCCCTGAACTGCACGGTACTGTACCTTGTAGTGTAGTGTACCGTACGGTTGTGTAGTGTTCTGTATTGTAGTGTACAGTAATGTGCCCTTGACTGTACTGTATCGAGCGTTACTGTACTGTATTGTAATGTATACAGTACAGTATACTGTAGTGCATCGCACCGTACGGAACTGTACTCTACGATACTGTACTATGCTGTACTGTGTTGTACTGTACATAGAGCTTGAATAAGTAATGTTATTATTTAAAAATTATAATAATATATATTTAATAATACGTCTTGGAAAATCATCAATTGTCAGTGTAATGTAAAACATTAAATGTATGTAATTAATTATTGATTTATATACAAGAAGGTACATTGTGTTTGTGGGAATACATAGCATAATACAGTAATTACACTCTTGTAAAGCCACTAGTACGCGCAGCGGTTCTGGCAGGTGCGTAATCTAACCGATAATTTAAAATAGGTAAAATCTATAAAAATGAATAAATTGTCATTGATTTGGTACATGTATGTTTCTCATAGTTTGGGTATACATTTGATTGTATATATTTCAGTTTCCAAAAATAGATCTCATTAAGTACTCGGGTATGCAATTACGTCGAGCCGACCAATGACAGTAGAGGTCGCGACAATGTGACGTCAAGTGAAAATGAGAAACGTGATTGGCTATTGAGTCCACCTGCTCATTGAGGCGCAACGGAACGTTATTTTGCCCCTAGAATTAGGTGAGTAGAGGTGTACAGGTTAGTGTTAGGGCGTGATGTTACTCTTGAGCTGGTACCCCGTTACCCTTTGGGGTCGCTAGGGCTGACAGACCCCCCCCTAGGTAACACTGTCACTCTGTACACCGTCAAAACGCACATAGGGGCAAAAATATCTATTATTTGTAGGTGTCGTATATACCCCCTGTTGGGGGGGGGGGATATATACTGCGATATTTGTTAGTCCTGACTCATAATCAGTAGTAAAAGATATTTAATAATGTTTACGTACTGTATTGATTTGTAAAATTGTATTTTATTTTGTTTCCACAGCAGTCTTGAAGGAGCGATGATTGGAGTCATACCCTGGCGAGCAGAAGCTGGTGGCAGATGTTAGAGTTGTGCTACTTGAGTTACCAAGGTATGATGGGTGTATCCGGCACAAGTGAAATAGTTAGGGATAGTAATATTGTAATGGGATTAGCTTAATTTTGAGCCTAGTTTTGGCAATGGAGGTTTGACGAGTCATTACTACAGCCATATGAGGACCCGCATCAGTGTTAGTTTTAAATATGAAAACCTATGAGTTACGGTAATGTTAAGTGGTGTAACAAGTAGTTCAAATAGTCAAGATTTTTAGTCTGGAAGGAGGATGGTGTTGCTTCCGGTAACTGCTGCTTAAGAGTAGTGATAAGTCGGTGTATAGGCTTTGGCCGGTCTCGCTGGGTTTTATGGCGAGTGTAGTGTTGTATACAATTTTAAAGTGGTGTTGTCCCTCCCTCCCCAAGACTTTACAGTGTTTGGGTTACCTGGGTACATAATTTGAGGTATGAGGGGGGGGGGGGGACAATACAATACGTAGCCTTCCTGTCCTCGTCGAAGGACGTCGACATAAATTGACCCCGAGTCGTTTGACGTACAAAGTTAATTGGTTTATAATGTTAAATATACAGCATGAAATAAGCGCGACCTCCTTCGTAGGACAAAGATCTCCTAAAAAATACAGCTCAACAATATAATTGATACGTGTAGTGGATGCGAAGGTTCCGGTTGACTTGCGACCAATGGCTGATTAATTTCAACTGCAGATGTGAGCCTCGTGACAGTATTTGTCTTGTTTACTGTAGGTGGGTGGCGACGGTAGACGTGGGAGTGTGTAGGTGGTGGTTATGTTGTTAATATTGGTGTAATTGTGTAGTGAGCGGGATAGCGTGCGCTCTACTAGTAGTGTAGGTGGAGGCAAAATTGGGAAAAAACATGTCAGTAAGTCACTTGTGTAACTTTAGCTTCAGGTATTGGTCCACGATCTGTTGGTTATCATTGTGTAGCAGGAAGCATATGGTGTTGCATTGATTTTGTAGTGTTAATTGAGAATTGTGTACTAGGAACATAGTCTCCTTTGCCTGGAACATTATCAGGCAATGTGTTGTGATATAGGTAGCGCAATTACTACTGGTAGGTAACTATTGGGCAGTTAATGTTGTCTAGGCCGAAGTGTAACATAGACGCTTATTGGGGGAAGGGAGGATGATTATGCGCGATAACGAAACCCGAAGAATTGTAAAGCCAGTGTTTAGCTTCGGATTATAGGTATACCCGACATGGTGTAGTGTGTGGGGAAGGGTATTGTGATGGTTGCGCTTTGATGGTATTGAAAAAAATATGAAAACATGTCTTGCACCTCTGACGAGTGCTATGTATTCTAGTTTTCCCCTCATGTAAAGTGAGTTAGACGTTGGTAGACATATCAGAAAGTAATATACAAATTGTTAGAGGTTGAATTATACAATTATACTAGAGGAAATGAAATCGGAGGGAAGAAAAAATTGTGTAAGGAGTTTGTACTAGAGTATACATAAATAGATGGTTGTAGCCCTTAAGAAATGATGTCAAGGTTAAATTGTATTATATTTCATTCAGATCAGCGTGTGGAGAGGTGCTGGGTGGGCGAAACAGCAATGTTGAAGTATGTTAGTGATGAAAACATGAGGGTGGAGGGCAAGCAACGCCACACTGCAGAGTAATGGAAGAGGGTGTGACCTGCAGGTGAGTGATATGTTAATTTCAACACATTTTGCTCCAAGAAATGAGTTACGTAGTCCATAAAAGTGAAATGGCAAGTAGTAGTTAATATAATCTAAATCCTGAAATAATGTGTAATTTGAGCATTAAACGCCATGAGACCCAGCCTTACTAGACGGAACACTTTATTAAATAAAAAGAAAATTGGTGGAAGTGAACATAAGGTGTGGAAGAATGGGTGTGTATATATGAATGCTCCGCGGTATTCATGTATAGATGGTGAAATACACATTAAGAACAGCTCCCAGATAAGAGAATAAGCTTAGTTGATTACCCCCCCCCCCCCCCCGGTGTCTGGAAGGTGGACTGGCTGTTGGAATCATAACTCAGTGCATGTCCCATTTGCAAAGTGGCCCATGAGGCACCCCCGTTCGCTCCCAAGCTGTCTTGTGTTTTGAACAGTGCATGTTCGTGTATTTGATATGCGATAAACATTCCTTATCACCATTACTATATGAATGTTTAGAATCGTGACTACCATATATTTTCGCAGGTGACACGCTTGAGGACCCTCGACGTGGATGACGTTTGTACCATCGTGTGTAATTACTCTCAGGGGACAACCTCCAGCTGTTGAAGGATCAAGTTTCTCTTCCATAGAAGGTACGACAGAATGAGAATTGGTTGTAAATGTTTATAGTGCAGAATGGTCGATCATGTCAATTGATGGTTAATAGATATCGAGTTGGTTTTGAATAGTTAATAATGTGGAATATATATAAGAGAACTAGGATGGACTCGCGTAGACTGCGTGTCGTTACAGAGGTCAGTAAATATGTTGTCTGGTCAATGAAGGGGAAATATAGTTGATGTAGAGAAATAATGTTTGGTAAATGTTGAATCATAAATGAATAGATAGTTGTAGGGAATGATAAGTAAATATTGAAATTAGAAGTACCTAATATTTGTCTGAGATTACACGAAGAACTACGTAAATAGGAAGACTAGGTACCTAATTAGGAAGACTAGGTTAACGATAAATACCTAATATTTAAATTAAAAGTTACGTAATTTGATGGTCATTGTTTTGTACATTGGTTTAAAATAGCGTAGTATCTATTGTTATCCAATATTGTAATCATGTAGCCAATGGAAACCAAACGCGACCATTGTGATCATTGCTGTGTGATGGGGTTTGAAATTGGTGTAAGGTGCCTAATAATGTTAGTATAAATGACCAATCAAGCTGTGAATGTAATCTGAAGTTTAATATAGGAATTTGTAATATACCTGTACCTTATAATCTCACGTATTTAATTTTGTTTGTAATGTATCATTGTATTAATTTCGCTCTAATTGACCTAGTAAAAATTATCTTAGAATAATGATCTGGGCGAAAGGGTGCGCGTACTAATGGCCTTACAAGTGTAAATAGCATGCTATGTATTATAAGAAACCCAATGTACCTTCTTGTATATATAAATGTGATTGTATTAACAAGAATGGGAAAGTAATAAGTTGTTAATATATGGGAAACGTTACAGAATTTAAATTGGTAATAGATATAATTGTAAAGGAGACGTGAATGTAGTGTTAGATCATTGAGTGTAAATGACTTACCTGCTGTAAACGGTGGCTATATACAATGTTATATTGTCTTTCAGTTACCCCTTGGTGTTATGGCTCAGAAAATAGTTATCCGGAATTGATTTCTCTTTGACCCGCATCAGAGGTCCAAGTGTCTTGCTGTTACCTTGGTCTGGCTTGCTGTTACCTTGGTCTGGCTTGCTGTTACCTTGGTCTGGCTTGCTGTTACCTTGGTCTGGCTTGCTGTTACCTTGGTCTGGCTTGCTGTTACCTTGGTCTGGCTTGCTGTTACCTTGGTCTGGCTTGCTGTTACCTTGGTCTGGCTTGCTGTTACCTTGGTCTGGCTTGCTGTTACCTTGGTCTGGCTTGCTGTTACCTTGGTCTGGCTTGCTGTTACCTTGGTCTGGCTTGCTGTTACCTTGGTCTGGCTTGCTGTTACCTTGGTCTGGCTTGCTGTTACCTTGGTCTGGCTTGCTGTTACCTTGGTCTGGCTTGCAAGTAGGATTTGTTTCTCTTCAATTGATTAAAATTGATGCATTGCCCCCGTGCATGTTTTATTAAGTTATTAAAATTGTTGGTTATTGTATTGAGTTATTGATGAAGTAACGTAGGTTGTGGTTGTTGGTTAGTTACAAGCCTCATGGCTTTGACTTGAAGATGTTGGTATTGCGTACCATTAATTTAGTACGTGAAATTATTACAGGAAATTATTGTGGGTCAAGCTGGACGTTATTTACTGTTACTGGTTTTGTGAATCTTTAACTTGTTTGGCATTAAGTACCTGAGGTAGGCTGTGATAGGCGCGGAGTAGGGCCCCCCCCCCCACCCCCCTTGCTTTAAGATTACTGGCCCTGCATTGACGTGTAGTTACATCAGCTAACTATTGCCGCAAATTATGCAGCGTATTGCTGCAGGTGTATCTATTGATTGCAGGTATGTTTGTTGATCATTTTTGTTATCGCTTTTAAGTTATTAGGTAAAGTGAGGTAGGTTAGGTTAGGTGGTGTCACAGGCCTCCGGTCCCTAGCTTTAAGTTTTCATTGATTGGTATTTTGCATACATGTCCTTAATTGATTAATGAAATTTTTGGAGTGTCAAGGTGCATGTTTGTTAGACATTTGTTTGTTTACTTAAGTGAAAGGTGAAGCATAAGTTAAAATCAGGTAGGATGTGCTAGACGCTGCCTTGGGGCCTCATGCCTGTCGCTTTAAGTTTATCTTGGACTCATATTATGAATAGTTGCTTCAGCAAATTGTTAGTTATGCATTGCTTCAGTGCATGTTATTTGACGTCGGGTTGTTCGTTTATACTTGTGTTGTTGACTTTAGTACCGGCTAGGTGTCATTACTTAATGAGAGTTTCGTTGACCGGTACCAGTAAACGTGTCCAGTCGTTGTGTCTGGCCGGTGTATGGCGAAATAATCTGCAAGCTCCCGGCTGCTGGTTATATGGAGACATGTGTGGCCTCCCAGGCCGCTGGTTATCCGACCCGTTCTCGCAAAATCGTAAAGTCAATATTGACTTATTAACTACGTGCATAGGTGATATACTAAACATAAGATACCCTTAAAAAGAATCATAGAAAACACCGACCTTACCTAACCTTGTTAGTATCTTAAGATAAGCATCTTATTGCTTCGTAATTACAATTATTACCTAACCTATAATAGGTATAGGTTAAGTAATAATTGTAATTACGGAGCAATAAGATGCTTATCTTAAGATACTAACAAGGTTAGGTAAGGTCGGTGTTTTGTATGAATTTTTTTAAGGGTATCTATTATGTTTAGTATATCACCTATGCACGTAGTTAATAAGTCAATATTGACTTATTAAATTTGCGAGAACGGGTTTGGTTATCCGAGGTGTTGTGTGCTCGGTGTATGCGGGAAGATAGTGCTGGTTCCCAGGGCGGTGGTTTATGGAGACGTTTTTGTCTGGGGAATGTAGCCCGGAAGGTTGTGATAGCCACGGGCGTCTTAGCTGACTGCGTTTAACCCTTGCACTGCTCACCTATTTTCGGCAAAAATGTCTTGGTGCAATTGTCAAGGACATATTGTTGTTCTTTTTACAAATGTTGCGGTAAATTTACTGTCAAAATGTTTCCAAAGTCAACTATTTCCATTTCAAAACAGAAATAGTAATGAAAAAAATAAAATATAGGCAAATTAAAAAACAAAGAGCACAACTCTTGGTTTGCGCAGTGCAGTGGTTAAGGGCTGTTCTCCAGCCACGTTGTTCTTGTGGCGAGTTAAGGCGGCGATGTTAATCAGGTGTTATATATATATTGGTCATATAAATATGCGGACTTCGAGGGTGCTGGTTTATGGATAGGTTTTACAATTAGGGATCCCTAGGGTTGTTGGTGTCCATTTAACTGTGGCTGAGATTGGCAGATTTTGAAGTTGTTGGGGTACTGGTGGTCGCAGATGCTCATTGACACAGAGTAAAATCATTTAGGCGTCTTAAGGCAGTTTCTTAGGGTAAGTATTTATCTGTAAGATGGTTTCGGAGGGCAAGATACAATGGATCTGAGTGTAACGGACTCGGGCATCATCGTTATAATTTGTCATTGTGGACGCAAACATGTTTAGGTTGCGCCTTAAGACGTGTTTCTTATATTTGAATAATGGTTTTAATTAGATATTGATTTGGTATCATAGACATAGTTGTTATATAAATAAATAAGGTTGTTGTTTTATATTAATGTAATTGAATAAATTGAAAATAATTATTGGTTGGTAGATGGGTGCTCCTGTAATCAGTTCTGCCCTTGACTCAGATACGGTAATTTCCCCCCCCCCTTAACCTTTGTTTGTGTGTGTGTATTTCGCGCCAAATTTCTGGTTTGGTTGGTAGTTGGGTTAGTTCCCTACCGACTAGTTTCCTGGAAGATATTGTTCTCTTCCTTTCCCCTGTAGTGACTCCTTTCCCCTGTGGCAGTGTTCGTTTGTGATAGTTTTCCCACATGGTATCAGCCTGGGTTTATCCATTAATGACAGTTCGTTTCCGGAAATGTCGCCCTGCTCTTCGAAAATAAATAAAGCACGTTTATAGTGCATGGGCATTTCTGCCCACCCTTACTGCCTTAATATTTCCAGAACCGAGTACGGAAGGCGCACAAGGTAGACCATTGATGAACCAGGAAAATGGATGGAGCCCGAGGAGAGACTACTGGACCCATGGGGTCGACACACATTCCTAGTTAGAGCGGGCAGCCGACGCATTCGGGGTTTGGGTTTCCGCGTGGGTTAACCTAACCCAACCCAACCCTGGCGGGGTTTGCGGTGCCCCGCCGGAATGGCCAAATTGATAAGCTTGCAGATAGCTACCCCCTCCCCGCTCAGCTCGTTGTCGCCGTCTGGGGGCTTAGTGGGCGGCTGCCGGAGTGTGATGCTCCTTGGGACAGTCCTCTGTCCTTTTCTAGCCTTGTGCTCCTGCTGCCGTCCTCTCCAATTCTGCTGGGCATCTTTTCCTTTTCCTTCTGTTTCGTTTTTCTCCCCCCTCTTCTCCTATCTGCTTGCCGTTTCCTGCCGACCTTTTGCTCGTTCTGGTTCTTCCCTTGGACTTCTTCTACTTTGACGCCCGGGTGCTTGAGGAGGCATACTCTTGCACCCGTAGAACTGCAGTACCCGACGTCGAGAGCGAGGGGAACCTTTTATTGTCAATCCCCACTTCGTCACTGAACCCGATCTCGACGGACTGTCGGTTTCTTAAGGTGGCGTTTGTGGGGCGTATACTCACGACGCACCCCTAGGAGGCCCCGACAAGATCGGCGATAGCTTCTTGTTGGGTGTCCTGCCTCTAATTGTGGCTCCATGGTGGGTGTGGGGGCACATTCGTGAGTGAATTCGTAATTTCGTCAGGATGATAACCCCTGTTTCAGCTGCTTCTGGCTTACCTTTTCAGGCTCGTGGGGTGGGCGACCAAGCCCCCGAGTCGGTCCGTATTGGAAGATCGGGCTCTGTAGCCTCCGCTGCATTGGGCCCCGACCTTGCTCCTCCTTTGGCCTCTCCGACTCCTTCCCCTGGCTCCCCTCCCTCCTCTGTGGTTGAGTCGAGCCCCAAGCCCCCAGTGGTGACTACCTCGTCCCCTGGCGCGGCTCCTTCTCTAGTTGTAACTACTGCGCCTTTTAACCCCTCTCTCTCTGGGGGTTCTCACCGCCGTTCTCGTCACGGCCGCCCTCGCTCGATTCCTTCCAGTTCTGCTACCTGACAAGCCTTGTTTGGTCCCGCTTCGTGGGCCAAATATTTTGATCTCCTCCCTCTTGATTCTGCGCCTCCTGACGATTTCTCCCTTCATCGACATCTCATTGATTCCGTGGATGCCTCCATTACTTTTAACCCCACTCGTCTCGGTACGCGTGTCGTTGCTGCTCCTTCTCAGGATGCTGCTTCCCGCTTGGCTGCCTTATCCTGCCTTGGCGAGACCCCCGTTCGGGTCTCGAAGAACGTTCAGTTGAATGCCAGTGTTGGCACTATTTTGCTCCCGCCCCATGTTGCGACCGGTGTTCGGGACCTACGCGACTGCCACGACGATATTCGACATATCCTCGCTGCCCAGGGCCATTCTATTCTCCAGGTGGACACGTTTACTCGTCCCCCTCGTGGTAGTCGCCGTCAACCCCTCCGGGTTGTGAAGATTACCTTTGATGGTAGGACCCTTCCACCCTCTGTCATTCTTGCTGGTGCCAGGTGCTCTGTCCAGGAGTACATTCCTTCTCCTCGGCTCTGCAACAAGTGCTGGAGGTTTGGGCATGGTGCCCTCCGCTGCTCCGGGACTGTCTCTCTCTGTCCTTTGTGTGGTGGCGAAGGTCACTCTAAGTCGGAGTGCGCTTCTCCCCAGGCTCGTTGCCTCAACTGCGGTGAGGCCCATCCTACCTTCTCCCGTGCGTGTGTCCATTACAAGCTTGAGGCAGCCGTCCTCAACTTGAAGCACCGGGAGCGTTTATCTTTTCCTGAGGCGAGGCGCCAGGTTCGCCGGCTCCCGCCTTATGCTAATATCTCTTATGCTCGCATGTTGCGCTCTTCCTCTCCTCGTCCTTCCCGCCTTCCTCAGACTCACAACCGTTTCCAGGCCTTGGACCCTGATGCGCCCACTGCCCCCTCCTCTGTCCCTTTGGGTTCTCTCCCGAAGGATCCTCCTCCTGGTCCTCTGTCTGGGGTTCCCCTTCCTTCTACCCGGTCTGTCGTGTCTTCTGTGTCTCCTTCCTCGTCCCCCTCCGATCCTCCTTCCCATCCTCTTCCTCCATCTATCGGCTCTCCCCGCCGCCTGTCGGTGCGGGCGGATGTCCATCGCTCTCCTAACGGCCGTCGTGTGTGCTCTCGTTCGGCTTCTCCTGTTGAGACACTGGAATCCGTTGCCCGGTACGTAGTTGCTGGGACACCGGTCTCTTTAAGTCAGAAGCGTAAGCCTGGCTCCTCTCCTTCCTCTTCTCCGGCGGGTAAGAAGGCTTCGCTTTCTTCCTCAGCTCCTCCTTCTGGCTCTGTTGCTCCTTCCACTCCCGTTTCAGTGCTTGCGCCCCCTGTTCCTGCTATGGAGGTTTCTTTGGCCCCTGCTTCCCTTTCGGTTGCTGCTCTTGCTGGGGTGCGCTCCTCTCTTTCTACTCCCCCTCTTCCTGCTGCTGTCCTTGACTGCTCCTCTCCGTTGTCTCCTCCTCCTCCTCCTCCTCCTCCTCCTCCTCCTCCTCCGGACCCTGCCCGCCCACCTCTGATCTGTTCTCCCGTTTCCTTCCCTCCGTCTTTGCTCAGTTTACCCATGCCCCCTAACCCTGACTTTGCTGACCCTGATCCCGACCCTGATATTCTTTAACGTGCTCTGTTGGTCTTTCGCCTTTGTTTCTTCCTTGTTCTCTGTTTTTGTCCTTTCTCTTCTCGTCGTTGTCCATTCTTCAATGGAACGTTCGAGGTTATTACGCCAATTTCCTCGAACTCCAACTTCTGGTTTCGCGGTTTTCGCCCCTTTGTGTCTGTCTCCAGGAGCCGATGCTTGGTGCTCGTCCTGGTCGTTTTCGTGGCTATTCCTTTCTCTCCCCCCCCCCCCCCCCCAGCCATTGCTGGGGCTTCTAATTCTTCTGCTCTCTTGATTCGGGCTGATGTTCCCTTTGTTCCTTTACTTTTTCCTTCGCCTCTCCATTGTTCTGCTGCTCGTATCTTTGTGGGGAAATGGTACACAGTTTGTTCCATTTATCTCCCCCCGAGTGTCCCGCTCTCTCTTCCTGATTTGAAACACCTCCTAGACTCCTTGCCGGAGCCTGTGCTCCTGCTGGGTGACTTCAATTGTCGTCATTCTCTTTGGGGTGACGTTCTGACGAATACCCGGGGTCGCCTCCTTGAGCCGTTTCTCCTCTTCTTCCCTGTCTCTTCTGAATTCTGGTGAGCCCACTCATTTGGACTCTCGAACTCGCACCCTTTCTTGTCTTGATCTTTCTCTCTGCTCTTCTTCTCTTTACTTAGATTTCACATGGCAGGTTCTTGATGACCTCCATGGAAGTGATCATTTCCCCATCCTTGTTTCCTTTTTCTCTTTTCGCCCTTCCCTCTCTTTCCCTAGGTGGCAGTTTGCTAAGGCGGACTGGACCCTATTTTCCCTCAGTGCTACTCTCTCTGACCTCTCCCTTCTGCCCCTCTCTCGCGCTCTCCTCCTTTTTCATGACACTGTCTTCGACGCTGCCCTCCGCTCTATTCCTCGCTCTTCCTCTCGGGGTCCACGGAAGTGCGTTCCCTGGTGGAATGCGGACTGTGCTCGGGCTGTCCGCTGTAAGCGTGCAGCCTGGAAGAAGCACCGCCGTAGGCAGACGACCGATTCTTTTCTTTTCTTTCGGAAAGCGAGTGCGGTGGCCCGTAGGGCCATCCGTACGGCTAAACGTGAATGTTGGGCATCTTATGTCTCGACAATTACGTCCGAAACCCCTCTGGCCCAGATCTGGAAGCGTATCCGCAAGATAGCGGGTAAGTTCGTTCCCGATGTTTCACCGGTCCTTCACCTCCATGATACTCTTGTGGCGGACCCGTTGCAGGTCGCTTCCGAACTGGATTCCCACTTTTCTTCTGTTAGCTCTGGTCTTCATCTTCCCCAATCTTTCCTTCTTCGTAAACCTGTTCTTGAGTCTCGTCCTTTAGATTTCTGCACTCATCTTCAGCTTCCCTATAATGATCCCTTCTCTCTCTCTGAACTTCGTTCTGCCCTGGCCCTCTGCGGTTCTACGGCGGCGGGCTCCGATGGTATTCATTATGAGATGCTTCGCCATCTCCCTCCGAGCACGTCTCAGTATTTACTGAGTCTGTATAATCAGATCTGGGAGTCGTCGTCAGTCCCTGAGGACTGGCTCGATGCCGTTGTCCTCCCTGTTCGCAAACCGGGGTCTCTGGGTACTTCCCCTAAGGACTTTCGCCCTATTGCTCTCACAAGTTGTGTCTGCAAACTCTTTGAACGTATGGTTAACGTTCGTCTGATGTGGTTCCTGGAACACCATCACCTCCTTTCCCCTTCTCAATTTGGTTTCCGCAAGTGCCGCAGCACGACAGATGTCCTGGTGAACTTGGAGGTCTATATACGTACTGCTTTTGCTGCGAAGACCTCCGTTGTTGCCGTCCTTTTTGACCTAGAAAAGGCTTACGACACCACTTGGCGTTATCATATCCTATCTCAACTTCATTCTTTTGGCCTTCGTGGTCATCTCCCTCTCTTTCTCCGCAGCTTCCTCTCTCGTCGTTCCTTTCGGGTGCGCCTTGGTACCGCTCTCTCTCCCTCTTTTCAGCAATACGAAGGTGTGCCCCAGGGTAGTGTTCTGAGCACTACTCTTTTTCTGGTTGCCCTCAATGGTCTTCTTTCCTCTCTTCCTTCTGGTGTCTTCTCCGCTCTCTATGTCGATGATCTTACCCTTTGTTGTCAGGGTGATGATTCGCCTCTCCTTCAACGCCGGCTTCAACTTGCGATTGATGCCGTGTCGTCTTGGGCCACAGGTCATGGCTTCAAGTTCTCTACTTCTAAGACTTGTGCCATGACTTTTACGCGGAAACGGGTTGTTCTTCGTCCCTCTTTGTCACTTTATGGTCATCCCCTTGAATACAAAGATTCCGCGAAGCTTTTGGGGTTATTCCTTGACACTCGTTTGTCTTGGTCTCCCCATATCTCTTACCTCCGTGTTGAGTGCTCTAAGTCCCTTACCCTCCTTCGGGTCTTGTCCCATACTTCTTGGGGGGCAGATAGGCGCACTCTCCTTGCTTTACATTCCTCTCTCGTCCTGTCTAAGCTCGATTATGGTTGCCCTGCTTACTCGTCTGCTTCTCCTTCTACTCTTCGCCGTCTTGATGCTTTGAGGCGCAACCCAGTGGTTGCGCCTCAGTTCTGGTGCCTTTCGTTCGACTCCCGTCCTTAGCTTGTATGTTGACACTGGCTTCCTGTCTCTCCAGGACCGCCGTGATCGCTACTGTCTTCGCTATCTTGCGCGGTCCTTGCAACATCCTTCCTCTCGTCTCTGTCGTGCTTTAACTTTTACCCCTCCTGCGGTTCCTGTTCCTCTTCACCACCTCCCTCTTTCTGTCCGGTTATCTCGCCTGCAGGATTCTCTTTCCGTTCGTATTTCTGATGTTTCTCCTCGTGTTGTTCCTTCTTTGCCCCCGTGGAGGGTCCCTCTTCCGCGGTTTTGTACATCCTTGACTCGTATCACTAAAGCTTTTACCCCTCCTACAGTTCTAAAACGCCTTTTCCTCGAGCACTTTTCTTCTCACTCCCGCTCCGTTTCTGTCTTCACCGATGGGTCTAAGTCAGCGGACGGTGTTGGCTACTCTGTTGTTTTTCCTGATCGCACTTATATGTGTCGCTTGCCTCCGGAGACTAGCATCTTTACAGCGGAACTTTATGCTATTCTCTATGCTCTTCGTCTCCTGCTTTCTCGTTGTCAGTCTTCCTTTGTGGTTGTTGTTGACTCTCGTAGTGCCCTCATGGCTCTCGGGTGCTTTAATCCAGTTCATCCGGTAGTTGTCGAGATCCAGCATTGGCTGTTTCTCGTTCACAGTAAATTTAAGTCGGTTGAGTTTTGTTGGGTTCCCAGCCATATTGGCGTGTCTTTAAATGAGCGTGCGGATGCTGCCGCTAAGGAAGCTGTCCGCTCTTGTCCCATCTCTCGTAAAGGCGTTCCGTATTCCGACTTTTACCCGGTTATCCATTCCTTAGTCCTTACCCGTTGGCAGGCTTCTTGGTTGTCTGTTACTGGTAACAAGCTACGTACTCTTAAATGTTGTGTTTCCTCGTGGCCGTCCTCCTTCCACCGTAACCGGCGGTGGGAAACAGCTCTAGCGAGGTTGCGTATTGGCCATACTCGCTTAACCCATGGTCACTTGATGGAGCGCCGCCCTGCTCCTTATTGTCCTAGTTGCATTGTCCCTCTTACGGTCGTGCATGTCCTTCTTGAATGTCCTGACTTCCAGGACGAGCGTGTGTCTTGCTTTCCGACCGCCCCTCGCGGTCACCTGTCCCTCGATAGAATTCTTGGTGACTCGGATACTTTTGATATCGTTCGCCTTATGCGTTTTTGTTCTCGTATTGGCATCCTTGGTGATATTTAGCGCCCTCTGATTATTTTGCGTATTTGATGGTGCTACATAGCCTTCCCGGTTTGGTGCCTTCTTTTGATAATTACTTACTTACTTACTTGCAGATAGCTAAGAAATAATATCATTGATATGGGAACTGTAAATAGTGTAAATAAAATAATGCCAGTTTAAATGACTACCTATATATGTGGGTTTTAATTGTAATTGATAAGGACTAATCATAATAAATATTCCATAATACTTTATTGTTATCCACTAGTCAATAATTATTGAAATCATGTTAATGAGCAAATATTGTTAAGGAATCAAATAGGTAATAATTATAGTAATAAATATATAATAAGATATAATAATAGACTAAATAAAAATATTTAGCATTAAAAATGAAATAAGTGGGGAATCTGAGCACGTTTTCTGCGAACTTCAGAAAAAAAAAATGCTTTCGAGTAGTGTTAGCGTTGAACATTTGTTTCAACATGTTACTTACACAACGTTCAAGTAAAAGTGTATAGACATACAAATTGAAATAGGTATGGATAATACGTTTGAAACTTTGTTTATTTGTCCTCAGTAGTAATAGTTACGAGATTTTCTGAGACAGTCTCCAGTCTCCAAACACAGTATCACACGGACTGTGACGGAGAGGGCATAGATAGTGTTATTATTAATCATGGAAGAAAGTAGTGAGAAGAATGTTTGAGCGTTAATGGAATACATTTTAGTTGGGTGGATGAACAATAATATACTCATAGATAGTAGTGTATTAACGTAAAAAGTAAAATTTGATTGTTGTATTTGTACTCATTGAAATGTTTTTTTTTTTTTTTGGGGGGGGGGGGGGGGGGTTAATGGTTAGAAATACCCTAAGGTACTCGTGAATTTTTTTGACTATTTTGTTAACTGGTCTCAAATAACATAGTGGAAGTTGAATACATAATGTATTTTCGAGTGTTAAGATATTTAAGTTTCTATAGTTATTGATAAGTAGTGTAGGACTTAAAATTGTTTTGATGAGAGTATACCTCGGAGGTACAATACTTCTGTCCCAGGAGTCCAACATTTATATTGTGTGGTTACTATATGAAACAGGATTTGTAGTGTGAGAAATTGTTGGCCATTGAGGTTGTGGAAGTAGAGTGGAGTAGGAATACCTTAAACTACTGTATCCGTTGTATAGGTAAATATTATTGTCAATAAACATACTTGAAATGAAGTGTTTGTATCAACGTGTTTGTATATAAACGTGCTTTGCTTGAAAGTTGAGAAATGAACATCAATCATGGAAGACGTTTGGGAGTTGATGTATTCGTACAGACAAATCCACTAGTAAAAGTGATATTTAGAGAAATCATTTTTATAATTAATGTTTATTCTAACAACTATTAAACAACTATTATTTACTTTAAGAATGTTTTTTAGTTTAGAGTAATAACAATGAATATTGAAGAATAATGTTATTGAATATTATTGAACAATATTGAATATTATTATTGATGAATAATCTTCATCAATTATTTCAATATACTGGTTAATATTGAAGAATAATAATATAACAGTCAATAAATATTATTTCATAAATATTTGTTTCACTACTATTCTTTGAAAATTAATATTATTAATCTAAGCACGTTTATATACATACGTACATGTGTTTTGTAGTCACCGGTGACAACAGGTTTTTAACAATAAATCAAAAAACAACCTTCAATTCAATTATGTTTATTGAGACAATATTAAATACATCTAAATTCGATACACTAGTTTACGGTATTTCGATTCCAATCGATTTGCAGAACCTGAAGGGCCCGCACACATTCAGTCACTGAAAATACAAGATTCCTGTTTAATATAGTAACCACAGCATATAAATGTGGCCCAAAATTCTTGTAGCTCAGAGGTATAATGATATCACACATCCAAACCATTTTAAGTGGTCAACTACTTATTGATAACTATACAAACTTAAATACCTTGACACTACAAACAACACGATGTATTAAACTTGAACTATGTTATTTTAAACAAGTTAATATTATTTTGTTAACATAAACTCACGATTACCTTAGGGTATTTCTACCCATTCCCGCCGCACAATTTCAGAGTACAAATACAACAATCAATTTTAACTTTTCACCTTCATATACTCTTAGATAGTACTATATTAGTGTACATCAACCACACTAACTTTAAACACATTAACGCTTCAAGATAATATTCTCTCTACTTTCTTCAATGTTTCATAATCAAACTATGACCTCTCCGTCACATTCCGTTAAATACAAACTTTTCTCAGACACTCTCCCAACACACTACCTATTGTCAAAGTGACCACAAACCAAACATTTTACAAACATCAAAGCTATTATTCATATCTATTTTCTATTGTATTTCTCTATACCGTTTTACTTTATCAGTTGTCACTACAGAACGTTAAACGCTTTATTAATATATTAATAAATATTTATCTTTATATATAAAATATTATAAATATTATATATTTATATGTTTTTAATAATATATTAATATTTATCAATACTATAAAGTTATTTTTCTGACCTTGCAACCAAACAGCCACTTCTTTATTTTATAGTGCTAAATAATATATTAGTTCATTATTATATATTATAATGAGCAATTATTTTCAATTATTAAAATAGCTATTTACCATGATTCATAACTATTTATTGACTAGTGCTTAACAATAAAGTATTAACCTATAATGATCATTCATTATAAAGTACTAATCAATTCTAACTTAACAATCTATACATAGTATATGAAAGTTGCATTTATTTAATTACACTAATTACATTTCATGCGAATATTTCGTAGATATCTGCGGCCTGATCACTTTGGGGGTTCCGACGGAGCACGCACAAGGGCGAACGCCTCGGCTGGCCGCTGTAACTAGGAATGTGTGTCCACCTCATGGCCGCAGTAGTCTTGCCCTCGCCCTCCATCCCTTTTCCTTCTTCATCAATGGTGTACCTCGTCCTCCTTCCGTACTCGGTTCTGCAAGTATTAAGGCAGTAAGGGGGGGGGGGGGGGGTGGGCAGAAACGGCCATGCAGTATGAACGTGACAGCCAAGGAACCTAACCCTTAAGGGTACTGCTGCAATGACTTTCTAAAAGGAGGTTATCTTGAGATAATTTCGGGGCTTTAGTGTCCCCGCGGCCCGGTCCTCGACCACGCCTCCACCCCCAGGAAGCAGCCCGTGACAGCTGACTAACACTCAGTAACACTGTCACACGGGAAAGGAGTCACTTAGAGGGCAAAGGAAGACAAAACGATCTTCAAGGAAAATACTGTGTAGCGAACTAAGGTAACTACCAACCCGACCAGAACTTTACCGGGTCAAACCCGCACAACTAAAACAAACATTGGTGCAAGGGGGGGGGGGGGCAAACAGTTACCGTATCTGCGTCAAGGCCACAAATTATTCAAGGGGGAGGGATCTAGCAACAAATTTCTTTTCTAACTAATCAATTACAATATTATATACAAACACAACAATCAATATTTATATTACCACTATGTATATAATATATAAATAAAACCCTATTTCAAATATAAGAAACACCTCTTAAGCCGCAACTGCAACATGCATGCGTCCACAGTGACAAATTATAACGATGGTAACAGTCACTTACAGTTATCTCAACTGTATGTTCGCCTCCCAAAGCATGTTACAGCTCAATAGTTACCCTAACAAACTCCCTTAAGAGCCGTAAACACTTCAGTCACTGTCAATGACCATTCTGCGACCACCAATACCCCTACAACTTTGCCTCACATCCCGAGATCTTAAAGTGAAATGGACACCACGAACGCTACGGATCCCTAAATGTCAACTAATTTTTTTATTTAATATATGCAAATATCACAAATAACGACGAATATAGTAAACAAACTCCATGACTCATAATAAATTACTACGGACAAGATGCGATTAATACAATGAATGACAGTACTATAAATTATTGTAGCAACTAATGATTATACATTTTTATATATACATATATACACACACACACATTCACAAGCAATAACTAGTACCTTACAAATATAACCAAGTTTTCACTAACTGTCAAAGACAAGCACTACAAGGATAGGGAAAAGCAACAAATACTCATTCCAAAGTACTAGGTCGCAGGACAATTAGCCCGCTAACAGGGCGGCCACGCCCACCTAAGGCCTCCACAGGGGTCCCGGCTAGGCCAGTAACGCACTGCCCCAGCTAATGGGCCTAGTACGGGGCAGACCGAGCGAGGATACAACTACAGCGACTAAAACAAAGACCTATTAATAAACTACTTAAATAACGACTAATGATACAGTACGAACTGTATAGATAAATACGTCAATGTCCCACACTGCGGAGGAGGAACCAAGCAGGGAAACCCTAACCTTAACAAACCAACAATAACGTACCATCCACAACACGAACACTACTGGTCAATAACGGCTTAACAAACAACAATTGCCAAATGTAAACTGTAAAATCATCCCTCTGAACATCTCCTACAACACCTGAACGTGGACCATGTTCCACCTGAACACCAGCAAGCTGGGACACCAACATTGACCAACAACGTACCAACAGTCCCGGCTCGGACACTAGGCCAGACTGATCGACCACCTGCAACAGACCATCGGCCGCTAGAACAGTGACACGTCGCACGAAGAACATCGGCCGGACATAAACCCCTGAACGAAGGCAGCTAAGACGTCGGTGCCTGTCAAAACCTTCCGGCCAGACAACACGTCTGGATAAACCAGCGCCCTCGAACACCGCATATTTATATGACCAATATAAATATAATACCTCAATAACATCGCCGGCTTAACTCATCACAGCAACTGGAGAGCAGCCCTTGAACGCAGTCAGCTAAGACGGCAGTGGCTAGGACAACTTTCCTGGCTACATTGGCCAGACAAAAACGTCTGGATAAAACACCGGCCTGGGAACCACCAGTATCTTCCCCCCTACACCCACCACACAAAACCACTGGAAACGTTTACTCGTAGTGGTAAACGAAACTGGTACTGTCTACCTGTCAGTACTTAATGACAAAGTCAACAAAATCAGTATAAAGGGAAAACGAGAAGTAAAATGACATGCACTTAAGCTATGCACAACTAGCAATAAATTGCTGAAGGAACTAATCATAATATGAGTCCAACATAAACTTCAAGGGAGATGCATGACGCCCCAAGACCGTCTAGGACATCCCACCTGACTTAACTTAAAGGTGAAGCATAACTTAAACATAATTGTAAACCAGTAATGTACACAATGCAGCAACAGCGATGTACAATGCAGGATTTTGGCATACAAAACTATACGTAAATGCCCCACAATAAACTTAAAGCAACAGGCAAGGGGCCCCATCCATCCAACTATCACATCCTAGCTCACTTTACATAATAACTTAAACAAATGTCAAACAACCTAAGAAACATCCAGCTTCACACTCCATAAAAATCATTAATAAACTATGGACACTTATGGCAAATATAACTCAATGAAAACCTTAACCTAGAGCCCTCAGGCCTGTGTCACACCAGCTACCCTAACCTAGCTGACTTTACCTAATAACTTACAAGCGATAACCAAAATGATATCTAAGTGTAAACCACTAATAAATAAACACACATGCAGCAAGACGCTGCATAAGTTGAGGGAATAGTTAGCTGATCTAACCAAACGTAAATGCAGGGCAAGTAATCTTGAGGCAAGGGGGGTGGGGGGCCGTACTCCGCGCCTATCACAGCCTACCTCACTTGATAACTTAATGCCAAACAGTAGTTAAACATTCACAATTGCACAACAAGTAAGAGTCAATAACATGCAGCTTCACCCCCATTAATTGCAGTAATAAGTGGGTCTATACCACAATCTGCTACGCATTGTGGTAACTGGGTCTATACCACAATCTGGTACGCATTGTGGTAACTGGGTCTATACCACAATCTGGTACGCAATACCACAATCATCTTAAAGTCAAATGCATGGGACTTCTAACTCAGGAAATGCAACATTCTACCTTACTTATTAACACTCTTCCTTCTTGTATTATTTAATGACTTCTCTTAATACAAAATGCACAAGGCCATTGCATAAATTTTAATATTTTGAAGATAAACAATTCTTAGTTTAAACCCAAACGAAGGTAACAGCAAGAGACTTGGACCCGTGATGCGGCTCCAAAATAATTTGTGAGCCGTAACACATTGTCAGTCACTCATACAATATTATACAATTTTATATACCCACCGTTTAGAGCAGGGTAAGTCAATTACAGTCAATGATCTAACACTACATTCACGTCTCCTTTACATTATCTATTACCAATTTATCTTCATTTCGCTAACGTTTCCCATACATTAAATAATTATTGTATAGCTTACAATGGGAAACTAATAACATTTATATATACAATAAGGTACATTGGGTTTTATAATACATAGCATGGTATTTACACTTCTAAGACAATTAGTACTCGCACCCTTTCGGCCAGGTCCTTATTCTAAGATAATTTTAACTACGTCAATTCTAACGGAATTAATAACATGATTCATACAGTGCAACAAACACATAAAACAACGATATATTAATACGTACAGGTATAAACCACATTGGTATATTAAAGCTCAAATTCCATTGACACCTTCATTCCTAATTTAAACATTAATAGGCACCATACACCAAATTCAAAGCCCATAAGACAACAATGATCACAATGGTAAACTTCTTTGCATTGGGTACATCATTACAAGATTGGGTAACACTACATACACTCCATTTTTAAACCTCAACTAACAAACTAAGATGCAATTAGGTACTTTATAATTTCAATATTACGTACTTATCTTAAACCTATCCTTCCTAATTAGGTACCTAGTGTAATCTAATAAAATTATTAGCAAATTAGGTACTTCTAGTTTAAATATTTACTTATGATTCCCTACAACTATCTATTCATTGACTCAACAATTCCCAAACATTATTTCATCTACATCACCTTCAATCACCATACCACATTTACTGCCCTCTGTAACGAGACGCCTTCTAGGCGAGTCCATCCTATTTCTCTATTATATATATTCAAGTTTCAATATCAATCAACATTAATAACGTCAAAACCCGCTGGATATCTAATAACCATCACATTACATGCTCGACGATTCGGCACTATAAACATTTACAACAAATTTTAATTCTTTCGTACCTTGTATGGAAGACAAACTTGATCCTTCAACAGCTGGAGGTTGTGTCCCTAGAGTCACTACACGATGGAACGTCACCCACGTCGAGGGTACTCGAGCGTTTCACCTCCGAAACTATTTTGTATTCAGGATTCTGAACATTCGTATACGATAAACATTCCTTATCACCATTAATATCAAATACACGGCCATGCACTCTTCAAAAAAACAACACAGCTTGGGAGTGAGGGGGGGAGGGGTGCCTCATGGGCCACTTTTGAAAGGGGAAATGCACAGAGTTATGATTCTAAGCCCCAGTCCACCTTCGACACTTTTGGGGGGTGGGGGTTTATCAACTAAGCTTAATCTCTTATCTGGGAGCTGTTCTTAATGTGTATTTCACCATCTATAGATGAATACCGCGTAGCATTCATATATACACACCCAACCTTCCACACGTCATGTTCAATTCCAGCAATTTACTTTCATTATATATTCAAAGTGTTCCGTCTAGTAAGGCTCCGTCTCATGACGTCTAATGCTCAAAGTACACCACATGATTCATTCACGAATGATAATATATTTAGTACTACTTGGGATTTCACTTTTATCCACTACGTAACTACATTCATGGAGGAACATATGTTAATTTCAACATATCAAACTCACCTGCAGGTCACAGCCTCTTCCATTACTCTGCAGTGTGGCGTTGGTTGGTCTCCACCAATGCTGCTTTCTTCACAAATAGATACTTCAATGCTCTGTTTCGGCCAGCCCGCCCCCCTCCACACGCTCCTCTTCATGAAATATAATGCGTAATATGCATCCATTTAACCTAAATATGACATGTTAAGGGCTACAACCATCTATTTGTCAATACTCGAGTCAAAACTCATTACACATTTTTTTCTTCCATGCGAAATCATTTGTTATAATTCTATAATTCAACCTCTAACAATTTGTAGATTGTTTAGATGATGAAAGACATCAGAAAGTAGAGTTACACGTTGGTAAACTATAATACAGCCAAACATGTATCGCACCTCACGAGAGGTGTTTTTTGGTTTCAATACCATCAAAGCGCAGCCATGACAATACCCTTCCCCACAATCAAAACACCATGTCGGGGGTTTAGCTACATTCCCAACCTATAGACGAGATTTACAATTCTTCGGGTTTCGTGATCGCGCATAATCATCCTCCCTTCCCCCAATCACCGTATCTTACAGTTCTGGCTATACAACATTAACTCCCCAATAATTACCTACCAGTAGTAATTGGGCTACCTATATCACAAATTTCCATGATAATGTTCCAGGAAAACGAGACTATGTTCCTAGTACACAATTCTCAATTCACACTACAAAAGAAAGTCCACACCATATACTTCATGCTACACAATGATAACCAACACATCCTGGACCAATACCTGGACCCGGATTCACGAAGCAGTTACGCAAGCACTTACGAACCTGTACATCTTTTCTCAATCTTTGGCGGCTTTCTTTACAATTATTAAACAGTTAATGAGCTCGGAAGCACCAGGAGGCTGTTTATAACTAACAGTTGATTGGCAAGTTTTCATGCTTGTAAACGGTTTAATAAATGTAACCAAAGCCGTCAAAGATTGAGGAAAGATGTACACGTTCGTAAGTACTTGCGTAACTGCTTCGTGAATCTGGCCCCTGAACCTTAAGTTACAAGTGACTTATTCTCACTTTTTCACCTTTGCCTCCACCTACACTACTAGTAGAGCGCACGCTATCCCGCTCACTACACAATTACACCAATATTAACAACATAACCACCAACACACTCCCACGTCTACCGTCGCCACCCACCTACAGTAAACATGACAAACACTGTCACGAGGCTCACATCTGGAGGTGAAATTAATCAGCCATTGGTCGCAAGTCAACCCGAACCTTCACATCCACTACACGTATAAATGATATTGTTCAGCTGTATTTTTTATGAGATCTTTGTCCTACGAAGGCGGTCGCCCTTATTTCATGCTGTCATATTTCACATTATAAACAATTTCACTTAATAATGCCACTAACATTTGAATCATAACTAAATGTTGATTTTTATCACCTATGTCCCTCAAACGACTCGGGTCAATTTATGTCTACGTCCTTCGACGAGGACAGGAAGGCTACGTATTGTCAACGGTTCACCCCCTCATACGTCAAATTATCTACCCAGGTAACCCGAACACCTTAAAGTCTGGGGGACAACAGCAATTTAAATTTGGATAACAATACTCCCCAGAGCGAGAGCGGCCAAACCCTATCGACAAACTTATTCACTACTCTTAATCACCAAAGTTACCGGAAGCAACACCATCCTCTTTCCACACTACATTTTTCTACTATCTGAACTACTTGTTACACCAATTAACATTACCGTGACATAGGTTTTCATATTTAAACACTAATGGGGGTCCTCATATGGCTGTAGTAATGACTCGTCAAACCTCCATTGTCAAAACTAGCCTCAAAATTACGCTAATCCCATTACAATATTACTATGCCTAACTATTTCACTTGTGCCGGATACACCCATCATACCTTGGTAACTCAAGTATCACAACTCTAACATCGGCCACCAGCTTCTGCTCGCCAGGGTATGACTCCAATCATCGCTCCTTCAAGACTGCTGTGGAAACAAAATAAAATACAATTTTACAAATCAATACAGTATGTAAACATTATTAAATACTTTTACTACTGATTATGAGTCACGACTAACAAATATCGCAGTATATATACCCCCCCCCCAACACGGGGTATATACGACAGCTAAAAATAATATAGATTTTTGCCCCTATGTGCGTTTTGACGGTGTACAGAGTGACAGTGTAACCTAGGGGGGGGGGGGGGGTCTGTCACCAAAGCGAACCCCAAAGGGTAACGGGGTACCAGCTCAGAGTAACATCACGCCCTAACACTAACCTGTACACCTCTACTCAGCTAATTCTAGGGGCAAAATAAGGTTCCGTTGCGCCTCAATGAGCAGGTGGACTCAATAGCCAATCACGTTTCTCATTTTCAGTTGACGTCACATACTCAATAGCCAATCACGTTTCTATTTTCACTTCACGTCACATACTCAATAGCCAATCACGTTTCTATTTTCTGTTTACGTCACATTGTCGCAACCTCTACTGTCATTGGTCGGCTCGACGTAATTGGATACCTTACTAGTTAATGAGTTTTATGTTTTGAAACTGAAATATATCAACTCAAATGTATACCCAAAGTCTGAGAAACATACATGTATCAAATGGATGAGAAATTATTATTTTTTCCCGATTTTACCTACTTATAATTATTGGTTAAATTAAGGACCTGCCCGAAACCCTGCGCGTACTACTGGCTTTACAAGAGTGTAATTACTGTACTATGCTATGTATTCTCACAAACCCATTGTACCTTCCTGTATATCAATAATTTTAGAAATACATTTTTTTAATGTTTTACATTACACTCAAAATTCATGATTTTCGATTAATTATTATTAAATAACTATTATTATAATTATTACATAATATGATTACTTATTCAAGCTCTATGTACAGTACAACACAGTACAGCATAGTACAGTACCGTAGTGTACAGTTCCGTACGCTACGCTGCACTACAGTGTACTATACTGTATACTTTACAATACAGTACAGTACCGTACACTACCCTACGATACAGTACACTCAAGGGCACAGTACTCTACACTACAATAGAGAACAGTACAGTACCGTACACTACACTACAGTAAAAGGTACACTACCGTGGAGTTCAAGGGCCTCATTCACGAAAGCACTTACTCGAGCACTTACGAACGTGTACATCTTTCCTCAATCTTTGACGGCTTTGGTTACATTTATTAAACAGTTTACAAGCATGAAAACTTGCCAATCAACTCTTGTTATTGTTATAAACAGCCTCCTGGTGCTTCGGAGCTCATTAACTGTTTAATATTTGTAAACAAAGCCGCCAGCGATTGAGAAAAGATGGACAGGTTCCTAAGTACTTGCGTAACTGCTTCGTGAATCTGACCCCAGGCCTCACCACTGGGGGGGGGGGGGGGGGGGTGTAGTCGTCGCCACGTCTCGTGTTCCCAGTAGTTCTAGGGCGCTGCGAGGCGGTGGTGGTACGCCCGCTCAAAGGCGTCTTAGCTCGCGGCATGGCGGTGGCTGGGAGTAGGCCGATTCACCGTGTAGATACTGTGGGACTTGCTTTCTCAGCTCCTGTGGATTGGCCTCTCGTATTAGTTGCGTTACTGGACGTTTTGGATGTGAAGGTCGCCGATCTTCTAGGCCTCGAGAAACTTACGTATATGCGGCTGGCGGTGAAATTGGCCACGTCACCCGGCTACCTCAACAAAACAGGGAATAGTGAAGCAGAAGATTTTCTACAATTAATTGACGATTGCTTTCTTACGCAACACATTAAGGAACCAACGCGGGAAAATAATATTTTAGACTTAGTGTTAACTAACAGGGAAACACAAATTAAGCACATGGAAATAGGGAGTGAGCTGGGGAACAGTGATCATAAAGACATCAAATTTAGCATAGAATGGAATAGATCTGTAGGAGAAAATTCGGTTAAAGTGCCTGATTTTCGAAAAGCTGATTTCAATAGCCTAAAAAAATTTTTGGGTCAAATAGATTGGAAAGTCTTGGGTATAGGGTGTGGCCTACACATGAACCCAGCGACAGGTGACGTAACTCTCGGCGGGTTTTATGGTTTGCTGTGGGTAGCGCGCCGGCCTTTTTGCCCTTACAGGCATATATCCCTTTAGAGAATTCTATTGTGAACAATTCGATACCAAAATCAAAGACGTAGCATGAAAATTGAGGTGAGAACATTGAAATGAGTATACACATTTTAGTGGGATTGTCTTCACGGGTGACACTTCGCCAACTTTTGGGTCTACTGCGGGTGGCAAGCTGGCCTTTTTGACCTTATATACGCAAGAGTAAACACATTTTAGTGCGGGTGACCGCTCGCAGGCTCACCTTTGGGTGAATCGGCCACGCCGACCTTGGGGTAGGGTGAACCTCGCGCGTCAGACTTGGCGAAGTGGTAAACGTTGCAACAATGAATAATGAGAACAATCATTATATGGATGGCGTAATAACAGGGGGAGCATTAGCGCCTCTGGTGGTCAGATGCTTAACTGTATTAGAGGTTGACAGTTTAGATATTATGGTGAAGTAAGGGTGAGTGGCGCGTCTGTCTGGGCCTCCCACAGCTTCTTAACGTGTGGCTCAGTTGTCGACCAGCCGCCGCCTGGCAAGGGTCACGTTCATTACCAGTTGGCACAATGTGTTGCAGATATCACTACTCAATCATAATATACAAAGGATTGGCCGGTAGCGGCGAAAATCACGCGTTTTTTGGCCGGTAGCGGCGAAAATCACGCGTTTTTTGGCCGGTAGCGGCGAAAATCACGCGTTTTTTGGCCGGTAGCGGCGAAAATCACGCGATTTTTGACCGCCAGCTGCGAAAATCGCATGGTTTTTGGCCGCTAGCGGCGAAAATAGCCCCTTTTTTGGCCGCTAGCGTCGAAAATCGCGCGGTATTTTCGGCCGCAGGCTCAGGGGGTCCCCCTGAGCCTGCTAGGGACCCCCTGAGCCTGCTAGGGACCCCAATGAGCCTGCTAGGGACCCCAATGAGCCTGCTAGTGATCCACTGACCCTGCTAGGAACCTCCTGAGCCTGATAGGGACCCCAATGAGCCTGCTAGGGACCCCAATGAGCCTGCTAGTGGTCCCCTGACCCTGCTAGGAACCCCAGAGCCTGCTAGGGACCCCAATGAGCTTGCTAGGGACCCAAATGAGCTTGCTAGTCGTCCCCTGACCCTGCTAGGAACCCCCTGAGCCTGCTAAGGACCCCAATGAGCCTGCTAGTGGTCCCCTGACCCTGCTAGGAACCCCAGAGCCTGCTAGGGACCCCAATGAGCTTGCTAGGGACCCAAATGAGCCTGCTAGTGGTCCCCTGACCCTGCTAGGAACCCCCTGAGCCTTCTAGGGACCCTAATGAGCCTGCTAGGGACCCCAATGAGCCTGCTAGTGGTCCTCTGACCCTGCTAGGAACCCCCTGAGCCTGCTAGGGACCCCAATGAGCCTGCTAGGGACCTCAATGAGCCTGCTAGTGGTCCCCTGACCCTGCTAGGAACCCCTGAGCCTGCTAGGGACCCCAATGAGCCTGCTAGTGGTCCCTTGACCCTGCTAGGAACCTCCTGAGCCTGATAGGGAACCGAATGAGCCTGCTAGGGACCCCAATGAGCCTGCTAGTGGTCCCCTGACCCTGCTAGGAACCCCCTGAGCCTGCTAGGGACCCCAATGAGCCTGCTAGTGGTCTCCTGACCCTGCTAGGAACCCCAATGTGCCTGCTAGGGACCCCAATGAGCCTGCTAGGGACCCCAATGAGCCTTCTAGTTGTCCCCTGGCCCTGCTAGGAACCCCCTGAGCCTGCTAGTGACCCCAATGAGCCTGCTAGGGACACCAATGAGCCTGCTAGTGGTCCCCTGACCCTGCTAGGAACCCCCTGAGCCTGCTAGGGACCCCAACGAGCCTGCTAGGGACACCAATGAGCCTGCTAGTGGTCCCCTGACCCGGCTAGGAACCCCTTGAGCCTGCTAGGGACCCCAATGAGCCTGCTAGTGGACCCCTGACCCTGCTAGGAACCCCCTGAGCCTGCTAGGGACCCAAATGAGGCTGCTAGTGGTCCCCTGACCCTGCTAGGAACCCCCTGAGCCTGCTAGGGACCCTAATGAGCCTGCTAGGGACCCCAATGAGCCTGCTAGTGGTCCCCTGACCCTATTAGGAACCCACTGAGCCTGCTAGGGACCCCAATGAGCCTGCTAGTGGTCCCCTGACCCTGATAGGAACCCCCTGAGCCTACAAGAGACCCCAATGAGCCTGCTAGTGGTCCCCTGACCCTGCTAGGAACCCCCTGAGCCTGCTAGGGACCCTAATGAGCCTGCTACGGACCCCAATGAGCCTGCTAATGGTCCCCTGACCCTGCTAGGAACCCCCAGAGCCTGCTAGGGACCCCAATGAGCCTGCTAGGGACCCCAATGAGCCTGCTTGTGGTCCCCTGACCCTGCTAGGAACCCCCTGAGCCTGCTAGGGACCCCAATGAGCCTGCTAGTTGTCCCCTGACTCTGCTAGGAACCCCCTGAGCCTGCTAATGACCCCAATGAGCCTGCTAGGTACCCCAATGAGCCTGCTAGTAGTCCCCTGACCCTGCTAGGAACCCCCTGAGCCTGCTAGGGACCCCAATGAGCCTGCTAGTGGTCCCCTGACCCTGCTAGGAACCCCCTGAGCCTGCTATGGACCCCAATGAGCCTGCTAGGGACCCCAATGAGCCTGCTAGTGGTCCCCTGACCCTGCTAGGAACCCCTGAGCCTGCTAGGGACCCCAATGAGCCTGCTAGGGACCCCAATGAGCTTACTAGTGGTCTCCTGACACTGCTACTAACCCCCTGAGCCTGCTAGGGACCCCAATGAGCCTGCTAGGGACCCCAATGAGCCTGCTAGTGGTCCCCTGACCCTGCTAGGAACCCCCTGAGCCTGCTATGGACCCCAATGAGCCTGCTAGGGACCCCAATGAGCCTGCTAGTGGTCCCCTGACCCTGCTAGGAACCCCTGAGCCTGCTAGGGACCCCAATGAGCCTGCTAGGGACCCCAATGAGCTTACTAGTGGTCTCCTGACACTGCTACTAACCCCCTGAGCCTGCTAGGGACCCCAATGAGCCTGCTAGGGACCCCAATGAGCCTGCTAGGTACCCCAATGAGCCTGCTAGTAGTCCCCTGACCCTGCTAGGAACCCCCTGAGCCTGCTAGGGACCCCAATGGGCCTGCTAGTGGTCCTCTGACCCTGCTAGGAACCCTCTGAGCCTGCAAGGGACCCCAATGAGCTTGCTAGGGACCCTAATAAGCCTGCTAGTGGTCCCCTGACCCTGCTAGGAACCCTCTGAGCCTGCTACGGACCCCATTGAGCCTGCTGGTGGTCCCCTGGCCCTGCTAGGAACCCCCTGAGCCTGCTAGGGACCCCAATGAGCCTGCTATGTACCCCAATCAGCCTGCTAGTGGTCCCATGATCCTGCTAGGAACCCACTGAGCCTGCTAGGGACCCAAATGAGCCTGCTAGGGACCCCAATGAGCCTGCTAGTGGTCCCCTGACCCTGCTAGGAACCCCCTGAGCATGCTAGGGACCCCAATGACCCTGCTAGTGGTCCCCTGACCCTGCTAGGAACCCGTTATGCCTGCTAGGGACCCCAATAAGCCTGCTAGTGGTCCCCTGACTCTGCTAGGAACCCCCTGAGCCTGCTAGGGACCCTAATGAGCCTGCTACGGACCCCAATGAGCCTGCTAGTGATCCCCTGATCCTGCTAGGAACCCCTGAGCCTGCTAGGGACCCCAATGAGCCTGCTAGGGACCCCAATGAGCCTGCTTGTGGTCCCCTGACCCTGCTAGGAACCCCCTGAGCCTGCTAGGGACCCCAATGAGCCTGCTAGGGACCCCAATGAGCCTGCTTGTGGTCCCCTGACCCTGCTAGGAACCCCCGGAGCCTGCTAGGGACCCCAATGAGCCTGCTAGTGGTCCCCTGACTCTGCTAGGAACCCCCTCAGCCTGCTAATGACTCCAATGAGCCTGCTAGTGGTCCTCTGACCCTGCTAGTAACCCCCTGAGCCTGCTAGGGACTCCAATGAGCCTGCTAGTGGTCCCCTGGCCCTGCTAGGAACCCCCTGAGCCTGCTAGGGACCCCAATGAGCCTGCTATGTACCCCAATCAGCCTGCTAGTGGTCCCCTGACCCTGCTAGGAACCCCCTGAGCCTGCTAGGGACCCCAATGAGCCTTCTATGGACCCCAATCAGCCTGCTAGTGGTCCCCTGACCCTGCTAGGAACCCCCTGAGCCTGCTAGGGACCCCAATGAGCCTGCTAGGGACCCCAATGAGCCTGCTAGTGGTCCCTTGACCCTGCTAGGACCCCCCTGAGCCTGCTAGGGACCCCAATGAGCTTGCTAGGGACCCCAATGAGCCTGCTAGTGGTCCCCTGACCCTGCTAGGAACCCCAATGAGCCTGCTAGGGACCCCAATGAGCCTGCTAGGGACCCCAATGAGCCTGCTAGTGGTCCCCTGACCCTGCTAGGAACCCCCTGAGCCTGCTAGGGACCCCAGAGCCTAGCAAGGCTTTCTGACAAGCCTAAAGCTTTCTGACAAGCCTAAAGCTTTCTGACAAGCCTAAGGCTTTCTGACAAGCCTAAGACTTTCTGACAAGCCTAAGGCTTTCTGACAAGCCTAAGGCTTTCTGACAAACCTAAGGCTTTCTGACAAGCCTAAAGCTTTCTGACAAGCCTAAAGCTTTCTGACAAGTAAGTAAGTAATTATCAAAAGAAGGCACCAAACCGGGAAGGCTATGTAGCACCATCAAATACGCAAAATAATCAGAGGGCGCTAAATATCACCAAGGATGTCAATACGAGAACAAAAACGCATAAGGCGAACGATATCAAAACTATCCGAGTCACCAAGAATTCTATTGAGGGACAGGTGACCGCGAGGGGCGGTCGGAAAGCAAGACACACGCTCGTCCTGGAAGTCAGGACATTCAAGAAGGACATGCACGACCGTAAGAGGGACAATGCAACTAGGACAATAAGGAGCAGGGCGGCGCTCCATCAAGTGACCATGGGTTAAGCGAGTATGGCCAATACGCAACCTCGCCAGAGCTGTTTCCCACCGCCGGTTACGGTGGAAGGAGGACGGCCACGAGGAAACACAACATTTAAGAGTACGTAGCTTGTTACCAGTAACAGACAACCAAGAAGCCTGCCAACGGGTAAGGACGGAGGAATGGATAACCGGGTAAAAGTCGGAATACGGAATGCCTTTACGAGAGATGGGACAAGAGCGGACAGCTTCCTTGGCGGCAGCATCCGCACGCTCATTTAAAGACACACCAATATGGCTGGGAACCCAACAAAACTCAACCGACTTAAATTTACTGTGAACGAGAAACAGCCAATGCTGGATCTCGACAACTACTGGATGAACCAGATTAAAGGACCCGAGAGCCATGAGGGCACTACGAGAGTCAACAACAACCACAAAGGAAGACTGACAACGAGAAAGCAGGAGACGAAGAGCATAGAGAATAGCATAAAGTTCCACTCTAAAGATGCTAGTCTCCGGAGGCAAGCGACACATATAAGTGCGATCAGGAAAAACAACAGAGTAGCCAACACCGTCCGCTGACTTAGACCCATCGGTAAAGACAGAAACGGAGCGGGAGTGAGAAGAAAAGTGCTCGAGGAAAAGGCCTTTTAGAACCGTAGGAGGGGTAAAAGCTTTAGTGATACGGGTCAAGGATGTACAAAACCGCGGAAGAGGGACCCTCCACGGGGGCAAAGAAGGAACAACACGAGGAGAAACATCAGAAATACGAACGGAAAGAGAATCCTGGAGGCGAGATAACCGGACAGAAAGAGGGAGGTGGTGAAGAGGAACAGGAACCGCAGGAGGGGTAAAAGTTAAAGCACGACAGAGGCGAGAGGAAGGATGTTGCAAGGACCGCGCAAGATACCGAAGACAGTAGCGATCACGGCGGTCCTGGAGAGACAGGAAGCCAGTGTCAACATACAAGCTAAGGACGGGAGTCGAACGAAAGGCACCAGAACTGAGGCGCAACCCAGTATGGTGCAAAGCATCAAGACAGCAAAGAGTAGAAGGAGAAGCAGACGAGTAAGCAGGGCAACCATAATCGAGCTTAGACAGGACGAGAGAGGAATGTAAAGCAAGGAGAGTGCGCCTATCTGCCCCCCAAGAAGTATGGGACAAGACCCGAAGGAGGATAAGGGCCTTAGAGCACTCAACACGGAGGTAAGAGATATGGGGAGACCAAGACAAACGAGTGTCAAGGAATAACCCCAAAAGCTTCGCGGAATCTTTGTATTCAAGGGGATGACCATAAAGTGACAAAGAGGGACGAAGAACAACCCGTTTCCGCGTAAAAGTCATGGCACAAGTCTTAGAAGTAGAGAACTTGAAGCCATGATCGGTGGCCCAAGACGACACGGCATCAATTGCAAGTCGAAGCCGGCGTTGAAGGAGAGGCGAATCATCACCCTGACAACAAAAGGTAAGATCATCGACATAGAGAGCGGAGAAGACACCAGAAGGAAGAGAGGAAAGAAGACCATTGAGGGCAACCAGAAAAAGAGTAGTGCTCAGAACACTACCCTGGGGCACACCTTCGTATTGCTGAAAAGAGGGAGAGAGAGCGGTACCAAGGCGCACCCGAAAGGAACGACGAGAGAGGAAGCTGCGGAGAAAGAGAGGGAGATGACCACGAAGGCCAAAAGAATGAAGTTGAGATAGGATATGATAACGCCAAGTGGTGTCGTAAGCCTTTTCTAGGTCAAAAAGGACGGCAACAACGGAGGTCTTCGCAGCAAAAGCAGTACGAATATAGACCTCCAAGTTCACCAGGACATCTGTCGTGCTGCGGCACTTGCGGAAACCAAATTGAGAAGGGGAGAGGAGGTGATGGTGTTCCAGGAACCACATCAGACGAACGTTAACCATACGTTCAAAGAGTTTGCAGACACAACTTGTGAGAGCAATAGGGCGAAAGTCCTTAGGGGAAGTACCCAGAGACCCCGGTTTGCGAACAGGGAGGACAACGGCATCGAGCCAGTCCTCAGGGACTGACGACGACTCCCAGATCCGATTATACAGACTCAGTAAATACTGAGACGTGCTCGGAGGAAGATGGCGAAGCATCTCATAATGAATACCATCGGAGCCCGCCGCCGTAGAACCGCAGAGGGCCAGGGCAGAACGAAGTTCAGAGAGAGAGAAGGGATCATTATAGGGAAGCTGAAGATGAGTGCAGAAATCTAAAGGACGAGACTCAAGGACAGGTTGACGAAGAAGGAAAGATTGGGGAAGATGAAGACCAGAGCTAACAGAAGAAAAGTGGGAACCCAGTACGGAAGTGACCTGCAACGGGTCCGCCACAAGAGTATCACGGAGGTGAAGGACCGGTGAAACATCGGGAACGAATTTACCCGCTATCTTGCGGATACGCTTCCAGATCTGGGCCAGAGGGGTTTCGGACGTAATTGTTGAGACATAAGATGCCCAACATTCACGTTTAGCCGTACGGATGGCCCTACGGGCCACCGCACTCGCTTTCCGAAAGAAAAGAAAAGAATCGGTCGTCTGCCTACGGCGGTGCCTCTTCCAGGCTGCACGCTTACAGCGGACAGCCCGAGCACAGTCCGCATTCCACCAGGGAACGCACTTCCGTGGACCCCGAGAGGAAGAGCGAGGAATAGAGCGGAGGGCAGCATTGAAGACAGTGTCATGAAAAAGGAGGAGAGCGCGAGAGAGGGGCAGAAGGGAGAGGTCAGAGAGAGTAGCACTGAGGGAAAATAGGGTCCAGTCTCCCTTAGCAAACTGCCACCTAGGGAAAGAGAGGGAAGGGCGAAAAGAGAAAAAGGAAACAAGGATGGGGAAATGATCACTTCCATGGAGGTCATCAAGAACCTGCCACGTGAAATCTAAGTAAAGAGAAGAAGAGCAGAGAGAAAGATCAAGACAAGAAAGGGTGTGAGTCCGAGACTCCAAATGAGTGGGCTCACCAGAATTCAGAAGAGACAGAGAAGAAGAGAGGAGAAACGGCTCAAGAAGGCGACCCCGGGTATTCGTCAGAACGTCACCCCAAAGAGAATGACGACAATTGAAGTCACCCAGCAGGAGCACAGGCTCTGGCAAGGAGTCTAGGAGGTGTTTCAAATCAGGAAGAGAGAGCGGGACACTCGGGGGGAGATAAATGGAACAAACTGTGTACCATTTCCCCACAAAGATACGAGCAGCAGAACAATGTAGAGGCGAAGGAAAAAGTAAAGGAACAAAGGGAACATCAGCCCGAATCAAGAGAGCAGAAGAATTAGAAGCCCCAGCAATGGCTGGAGGGGAGAGAGAAAGGAATAGCCACGAAAACGGCCAGGACGAGCACCAAGCATTGGCTCCTGGAGACAGACACAAAGGGGCGAAAACCGCGAAATCAGAAGTTGGAGTTCGAGGAAATTGGCGTAATAACCTCGAACGTTCCATTGAAGAATGGACAACGACGAGAAGAGAAAGGACAAAAACAGAACAAGGAACAAACAAAGGCGAAAGAGCAACAGAGCACGTTAAAGAATATCAGGGTCGGGATCAGGGTCAGCAAAGTCAGGGTTAGGGGGCATGGGTGAACTTAGCAAAGACGGAGGGAAGGAAACGGGAGAACAGACCAGAGGTGGGCGGGCGGGGTCCGGAGGAGGAGGAGGAGGAAGAGGAGGAGACAACGGAGAGGAGCAGTCAAGGACAGCAGCAGGAAGAGGGGGAGTAGAAAGAGGGGAGCGCACCCCAGCAAGAGCAGCAACCGAAAGGGAAGCAGGGGCCAAAGAAACCTCCATAGCAGGAACAGGGGGCGCAATCACTGAAACGGGAGGGGAAGGAGCAACAGAGCCAGAAGGAGGAGCTGAGGAAGAAAGCGAAGCCTTCTTACCCGCCGGGGAGGAGGAAGGAGAGGAGCCAGGCTTACGCTTCTGACTTAAAGAGACCGGTGTCCCAGCAACCACGTACTGGGCAACGGATTCCAGTGTCTCAACAGGAGAAGCCGAACGAGAGCACACACGACGGCCGTTAGGAGAGCGATGGACATCCGCCCGCACCGACAGGCGGTGGGGAGAGCCGATAGATGGAGGAAGAGGATGGGAAGGAGGATCGGAGGGGGACGAGGAAGAAGACACAGGAGACACGACAGACCGGGTAGAAGGAAGGGGAACCCCAGACAGAGGACCAGGAGGAGGATCCTTCGGGAGAGAACCCAAAGGAACAGAGGAGGGGGCAGTGGGCGCATCAGGGTCCAAGGCCCGGAAACGGTTGAGAGTCTGAGGAAGGCGGGAAGGACGAGGAGAGGAAGAGCGCAACCCGCGAGCATAAGAGATATTAGCATAAGGCGGGAGCCGGCGAACCTGGCGCCTCACCTCAGGAAAAGATAAACGCTCCCGGTGCTTCAAGTTGAGGACGGCTGCCTCAAGCTTGTAATGGACACACGCATGGGAGAAGGTAGGATGGGCCTCACCGCAGTTGAGGCAGCGAGCTTGGGGAGAAGTGCACTCCGACTTAGAGTGACCTTCACTCCCACACAAAGGACAGAGAGAGACAGTCCCAGAGCAGCGGAGGGCACCATGCCCAAACCTCCAGCACTTGTTACAAAGTCGAGGAGAAGGAATATACTCCTGGACAGAGCACCTGGCACCAGCAAGAATGACAGAGGATGGAAGGGTCCTACCATCAAAGGTGATCTTCACAACGCGAAGGGGTTGACGGCGACGACCACGAGGGGGACGAGTAAACGAGTCAACCTGGAGGACAGAATGGCCTTGGGCATCAAGGATATGCCGAATATCATCGTGGCAATCCTGCAGATTCCGAACACCGGTTGCAACATGGGGTGGGGGGAGAATAGTGCCAACACTGGCATTCATCTGAACGTTCTTGGAGACCCGAACAGGGATCTCGCCAAGGCAAGATAAGGCAGCCAAGCAGGAAGCAGCATCCTGAGAAGGAGCAGCAACGACACGTGTACCGAGACGAGTGGGGTTGAAAGTAACACACGCATCCACGGAATCTACAAGATGCCGATGGAGGGAGAAATCGTCAGGAGGCGCAGAATCAAGAGGGAGGAGATCAAAGTATTTGGCCCAAGAAGCAGGACCAAACAAGGCCTGATATGCATCAGCACGAGAAGGAATCGAGCGAGTGCGGTTGGGGCGCGAACGGCGTTGAGAACCCCTAGAGAGAGAGGGGTCAAAAGGCGCAGTAGTCACAACGAAAGACTTAGCCACACCAGGGGACGAGGTAGTCACCACTGGGGGCTTGGGGCTCGACCCAACCACAGAGGAGGGAGGGGAGCCAGGGGAAGAAGTCAGGACGGTCAAAGGAGGAGCAAGGTCGGGGCCCAACGCAGCGGGAGCTACAGAGCCTGGTCTTCCAATACAGGCCGACTCGGGGGCTTGGTCGCCCACCCCACGAGCCTGAGAGGGTACAACGGAAACATTCAACGACATAGAGACGAAAAGTGACAAATTCATCCACGAATGTGCCCCCATACCCACCATGGAGCCACAATTAGAGGCAGGACACCCAACAGGAAGCTATCGCCAATCATGCCGGGGCCTCCTAGGGGTGCGTCGTGAGTATACGCCCCACAAATGCCACCTTAAGAACCGTCAGTCCGTCGAGATCGGGTTCAGCGACGAAAGAGGAATTGACAATAAAAGGTTCCCCTCGCTCGAGACGTTGGGTACTACAGTTCTACGGGTGCAAGAGTATGCCTCCTCAAGCACCCGGGCGTCAAAATAGAAGAAGTCCAAAGAAAGAATCCAAAACAATCAAAAGGTCGGCAGGAAACGACAAGAAGATAGGAGAAGAGGGGGGAGAAAAACGAAACATAAGGAAAAGGAAAAGCGATCCGGCACAATTGGAGAAGACAGCAGCAGGAGTGCAAGGCCAGAAAAGGACAGAGGACTGCCCAACGGAGCATCACACTCCGGCAGCCGTCCACCAAGCCCCCTCACGACGCCAACGGGCCGGATGGGGAGGGGGGCTTTCTGACAAGCCTAAGGCTTTCTGACAAGCCTCAGGCTTTCTGACATGCCTAAGGCTTTCTGACAAGCCTCAGGCTTTCTGACAAGCCTCAGGCTTTCTGACAAGCCTAAGGCTTTCTGACAAGCCTAAGGCTTTCTGCCAAGCCTAAGGCTTTCTGACAAGCCTAAGGCTTTCTGACAAGCCTAAGGCTTTCTGACAAGCCTCAGGCTTTCTGACAAGCCTAAGGCTTTCTGACAAGCCTAAGGCTTTCTGACAAGCCTCAGGCTTTCTGACATGCCTAAAGCTTTCTGACATGCCTAAGGCTTTCTGACAAGCCTAAGGCTTTCTGACAAGCCTAAGGCTTTCTGACATGCCTAAGGCTTTCTGACAAGCCTAAGGCTTTCTGACAAGCCTCAGGCTTTCTGACAAGCCTAAGGCTTTCTGACAAGCCTCAGGCTTTCTAACATGCCTTATAGGCCTACTCAAATCTCAAAATAATCAGGATACATGAAATAAAAATACAAGATGTGAAAAAATATGACTTCAGTTTATTCCTTCGCGAGGACAAAAGGAATTATATATACATAATATATACATATCATATGTACAAACTTTTAAATACTCTTAAATGGTTGACATTTAGTAAAAACCTTGACACGATACAAAAAACATTTTTAAGTACATTATCGAGAAGTGTCTCTTCACACACAAGGCTGAGTTGTTGTGTTCAATGCGGTACATCGATTAGGGGGGCAGGGGATTGGGAGGGGGGGGGAAGGATTGGAGGTGGTCCACATCAAGCAATCTCTTTCACCAATCATTTCAGGGGGGTGTTTGTATTGTATTGAAACCTTGTGAGTGCTGAAGGTCTCTGGGGACGTTAATTTACACCAATGACATTTTGGGGATTGATAGGATTGTGAATCTGAAACGGGGATTTCTTCCTATTGGGGAGTGTAGTCCATACTGTGAAATGACGGTGTGTGTGTCCACTCCCAGTGGCCAATAAACTCGCCCCTCGGGGACAAAACTTAGATAAATTTAAACCTGGGGATTGTGGAGTTCCCAATCTCTTTAAACTTGTGATTGTAAACAAAGCTGCCATGATTGCGGGATGATTGTACAGGTTTCTTCAAGTGATTGTTTTACAATCTTGATGTATCCTAGGGGGGGGGGGGTGTTTACATAGATGCATAAATATGTTAACTAAACCTGTCATTGACATGTGTCAAAACGTCACATCTGTGACGTTTTGATCACCTGTCAAAAGTGACAGGTGATTGGATGTGTCAATCATCTGCAAGAGAGTGTGTTTGACATGTCAATCAACCTCCAATGAACATATTAGACATGTCAATCAACCTCCAATGAACATATTAGACATGTCAATCAACCCCCAATGAACATATTAGACATGTCAATCAACCCCCAATGAACATATTAGACATGTCAATCAACCTCCAATGAACATATTAGACATGTCAATCAACCCCCAATGAACATACTAGACATGTCAGTCAACCCCCAAGGAACTTTTTTGATAAAAAAAATTTCTAACACGTTCTAATGCTTCTAACCTTCTAATTCGTGTTGATCTGATGAGTCTAATGACCCATGTACACATTCATCATTTTTTTAATGTTAAATTAAATGCATATTGGTCAGCAAGACAGCTAAGAAACACATATATAAATATGTTCAACGAGAAATTAAAGATTTAAAAAAAAATTGTATTGGGAGGATAGATTCAACTGAATGTTATAATACTTTTGTAAACATAAATAAACATTTAAATTGGGGGGGGGGGCAGTAACAGAAATAAATCCCCCCCCCTTTCATCCGGTTCAACTGGTAGACATGATCCGGGGGTAGAAAATACCTCCAGTTGGCGCTGGTGTACTCAGTAAGGGGGAGGGGGGGGGGGATTACGGGGTCATGTTTGCCCAAACGTTTTCGTCATAGTAATCTCTCACCTAGACCATCCTGGTTGACTATTCTCGCTTCGAAAAACACCTGGGGGCCAGATTCACGAAGCAGTTACGCAAGCACTTACGAACCTGGGGCCAGATTCACGAAGCAGTTACGCAAGCACTTACGAACCTGGGACCAGATTCACGAAGCAGTTACGCAAGCACTTACGAACCTGGGGCCAGATTCACGAAGCAGTTACGCAAGCACTTACGAACCTGGGGCCAGATTCACGAAGCAGTTACGCAAGCACTTACGAACCTGGGGCCAGATTCACGAAGCAGTTACGCAAGCACTTACGAACCTGGGACCAGATTCACGAAGCAGTTACGCAAGCACTTACGAACCTGGGGCCAGATTCACGAAGCAGTTACGCAAGCACTTACGAACCTGGGGCCAGATTCACGAAGCAGTTACGCAAGCACTTACGAACGTGTTCACATCTTTCCTCAATCTTTGACGGCTTTGTTTACATTTATTAAACAGTTTACAAGCATGAAAACTTGGCCAATCAGCTGTTGTTATTGTTATAAACAGCCTCCTGGTGCTTCGGAGCTCATTAACTGTTTAATAATTGTAAACAAAGCCGCCAGCGATTGAGAAAAGATGTGAACAGGTTAGCAAGTGCTTGCGTAACTCCTTCGTGAATCTTTGACCTTACTGTCACAATACTTCAAAGTGTCCAAAAAAAAAAAACACTTTCAAAAACAAAATTTCAAACCTTTCATATTTTCTCTATAAATTCAAACATAATTTTGAACTTTTTAACCCTAGAGGCCCTTCACTTGTTTAAGTGTCAAAGACAGCCATCTTGGGCTTCCTGGAAGCCCACACCTTCTTGTGGCACATTTTTAACATGAAAAAGTAAGTAATGTACTTTTTTTTAAGTACACACAAAAAAACCTATTTATCATTGCACTATAAATTTAGCCCCGTAATTTCTTGACGCAATTCTGCGTCAGCCTGCGTTTCGTAGCTACGCAAATGGCCTGCTTCCTGGGGTCCAGATTCACGAAGCAGTTACTAAAGTACTTAAGGAACTTGATTCACATCTTTCCTCGATCTTTGACGGCTTTGGTTACATTTATTAAACAGTTTACAAGCATGAAAACTTGCCCAATCAGCTGTTGTTATTGTTATAAACAGCCTTCTGGTGCTTCCGAGCTCATTAACTGTTTAATAATTGTAAACAAAGTCGCCAAAGATTGAGAAAACACGGACAGGAGCCAGATTCACGAAGCAGTTACGAACCTGTACATCTTTTCTCAATCTTTGGCGGTTTTGTTTTCAATTATTAAACAGTTAATGAGCTCCGAAGCACCAGGAGGCTGTTTATAACAATAACAACAGCTGATTGGGCAAGTTTTCATGCTTGTAAACTGTTTAATAAATGTAAACAAAGCCGTCAAAGATTGAGGAAAGATGTGAACACGTTCGTAAATACTTGCGTAACTGCTTCGTGAATCTAGCCCCCAGGTGCGTAAGTGCTTGCGTAACTGCTTCGCGAGAGGACAGAAACGTCTTCCAAGATTAGAAGACGTCTTAGACCACCAGCCAATGCCGGCGCAAGCTTCATTGAATCAAAACAATCAAAACAATATACGTTGTAAGTACTTTCTTTCCCGTGGAGCGAGTAGGGAAAAAAGTCGCCCTTACATTATATCATACAATGTAAATAAAAAAATGACATATCTTGGACAACCTTGTACATAGCCGAGACAATCCGGGGCGTAAAGGAGGAGAAAGACTTGAGATCGAGTCCGTAGAGGCGACATAAGACACAGCCATAGAAGACACCATCTCCCCTACACACATATATATATATAGTGACCAATGAGAACCATCTTCACTATCTTGAGAAGTCGCATCTTCACGCTCCAAGATGTTCTTCAAGACATAGACCACCTTCGATAACCTCTCAAGATAACCTCTCAAGATAACCACCTTGTCAATCATCCCCCAGTATAACTGGACAGTCACCATCATATATCTATCTCTCCTGTCAGTGAGACAGAATGCCAACCACCACAGCCCCCTTGTGCCTCGGTCACAAAGGTGTTCCACCACTTTTGTTCACTTGTTCCAAAGGCACAGCACAGACACTCATTTTTGTACCTCGTACAAACTTGGGGGTTTTCTTAGGTTTTTTTTAACAAATAAATAACATTTTCTTCCAAGAACAAAAAAACTAAACTTAATGACATCTTTGGATGTGTTCTGGACTAAAGAAGTGACATCACTTCCGCAGGGAGGGAGGGAGGGAGAGAGAGAGAGAGAGAGAGAGAGAGAGAGAGAGAGAGAGAGAGAGAGAGAGAGAGAGAGAGAGAGAGAGAGAGAGAGAGAGAGAGAGAGAGAGAGACAGAGAGAGACAGAGAGAGACAGAGAGAGACAGAGAGAGAGACAGAGAGAGAGACAGAGAGAGAGACAGAGACAGAGAGAGAGAGAGAGAGAGACAGAGAGAGAGAGAGAGAGAGAGAGAGAGAGAGAGAGAGAGAGAGAGAGAGAGAGAGAGAGAGAGAGAGAGAGAGAGAGAGACAGAGACAGAGACAGAGACAGACAGAGAGAGACAGAGAGAGAGAAAGAGAGAGAGAGAGAAAGAGAGAGAGAGACAGAGAGAGACAGAGAGAGAGAGAGAGACAGACACACAGACAGACAGAGACAGATAAAAGGGTTTAAACATTCAACAGTCAAAACAAAAGCACTTTAACACAGTTGAAGACTTACAAAAGGAGAATTTCTGGGTCTGGGAAAGAAACAGAAGGAAAATATAAAGAAAGATAGAACAGGGAAAAAAAAGATTAGACAACATTCACAATATTATCCACAGTAACTCATCTCATTTCCAATTTTTTTGGCGTCACTAGCACAATGCACTTCAGAAAAAGTGTCTCTTGAGTCCCTCCTTAAGGAACCACATCTTCACAGAGGCCCCCCGTCCCTAGACCTCCGTAGCAATGTAGTTCTCACTCTCGTAATGTTCTTCTATAACGAACACGCTAGAGGGCGTAGTGCAGGTCGAGGGTGAACACGCTGATGTCAAGGTGTTGGTTGATGTGTTGATGTCACAGCTCCCGCCTCGCTTCATAAACACATCGCTGGAAGGAAACAAAAGAGAGACGTTTAGAGAGTTAGCGGCGCCACGGGGGGTTTTAAAAACGCTAATATTAGCGTCATATATATATATATACTGTATGGGTTATTGTAGCGAGAAAGCGCTAATTTGGCATCATTGTTTGTCAACATTGAGGTGAGGGAGAGGGGGGGGGGGTGAGGGAGAAAAGGGGGGGGGGGGGGGTGAGGGTGAGAGAGAGAAGGGGGGTGAGGGAGGTAGAGAGAGGGGGGGGGAGGGAGAGAGAGAAGGGGGGGGTGAGGGTGAGAGAGAGAAGGGGGGTGAGGGAGGTAGAGAGAGGGGGGGAGGGAGAGAGAGAAGGGGGGTGAGGGTGAGAGAGAGAAGGGGGGTGAGGGAGGTAGAGAGAGGGGGGGGGGTGAGGGAGGTAGAGAGAGGGGGGGTGAGGGAGGGAGCGAGAAGGGGGGGTGAGGGAGAGAGAGGGGGGGTGAGGGGGAGAGGGGGGGTGAGGGAGAGAGAGAAGGGGGGGGTGAGGGAGAGAGAGAAGGGGGGGTGAGGGAGAGAGAGGGGGGGTGAGGGAGAGAGACGGGGGGTGAGGGGTGAGGGAGAGAGAGAAGGGAGGTGAGGGAGAGAGAGGGGGGGGTGAGGGAGACAGAAGGGAGGTGAGGGAGAGAGAGGGGGGGGTGAGGGGTGAGGGAGACAGAAGGGGGGTGAGGGAGAGAGAGAAGGGAGGTGAGGGAGAGAGAGGGGGGGTGAGGGAGAGAGAGGGGGTGAGGGAGAGAGAGGGGGGTGAGGGAGAGAGAGGGGGTGGTGAGGGAGGTAGAGAGAAGGGGGGGTGAGGGAGAGAGAGAGAGCAGCAGAGTACACGGGAGAGAGAGAGCAGTAGAGTACACGGGAGAGAGAGAGAGCAGTAGAGTACACGGGAGAGAGAGAGAGAGCAGTAGAGTACACGGGAGAGAGAGAGAGAGCAGTAGAGTACACGGGAGAGAGAGAGAGAGCAGTAGAGTACACGGGAGAGAGAGAGAGAGCAGTAGAGTACACGGGAGAGAGAGAGAGAGCAGTAGAGTACACGGGAGAGAGAGAGAGCAGTAGAGTACACGGGAGAGAGAGAGAGAGCAGTAGAGTACACGGGAGAGAGAGAGAGAGCAGTAGAGTACACGGGAGAGAGAGAGAGCAGTAGAGTACACGGGAGAGAGAGAGAGAGCAGTAGAGTACACGGGAGAGAGAGAGAGCAGTAGAGTACACGGGAGAGAGAGAGAGAGAGAGCAGTAGAGTAAAAGGGAGAGAGAGAGCAGTAGAGTACAAGAGATAAAGAGCCATAGAGTACACGAGAGAGAACACACACACGCATATATCTCACCTGTGACTGTGTGTGCGAGGCAGATGTGCATCTGGGATGACCTTGCACGGGACGCCGAACTCCGAGGTGGGAGTCCCTCGACAGGTGAGAGCCTCGAGGTCCTTCTCCAGTCGATCTGCCAAAGACAACCTCGAGACGTCGGTGTTGAGCGTCTTGGAACTCCTTGTGGGCACGATGCTGTACGTGTTCTCGGACACCTTCTTGTACTCCGGCTCCTGGTGGTGGGGTCCCTGTAGCTGAGTGTTCAGGGGTTTGGCCGGATAATCCAGGGAGTTAAAGATCATATGGTCTTCCAGGCATTTGTTATTGACGGCATTAACGGCGTTATGCGCCATATTCTGCTCGTTCTGGCGGCGGGCTTCTTCGTCTTGTCGCGCGCGATCGCGCGTGCGCTTGCGTTTCATGCACACTATCGCCAGCACTGATACTACAACAAGCACTGGCACCGCGGCACTGAACACCACGATCAACACCACCTGGGCCGGTGACATGGGTTCGACGACCTTTCCCGTCTGCGGCGATGTCTTCGAAGTGTCGATGGAGCACCGCGGGCCGCCCACACCATGGGGACACGAGCACTTGTATCCCACTGCAAGATCCGGAGCTTCCAAGCAATGGCCGCCATTGCTGCAAGGCGAAGAGGCACAGGGCGAGTACGCAATCTGCACAGTCTCCGTGCACTGCCGGCCTGCCCAACCGGGTTTGCATTGGCACTGGAAATCATTGATGCCATCCATACAAGTGCCGCCATTAGCACAGGGCCTCGTGCTGCAATCGTCGACATTGGTTTGGCATAAAGTCCCCAGGAAGCCAGGGACGCAGCGGCACACGTAGGAATCAATGCCATCAATGCAGGTGCCACCATTGAGACAGGGCCGGTGCGAACAGTCATCAATGTTGGTCTGACACCGCGAACCGCTGTAGCCGACAGGACACACGCATTCGAAGCCATCGTGTTCGTCAACACACGAGCCACCATTCAGGCACGGATCGGAGGCGCATTCGTTAACGGGTCGTTCGCAATTCGGGCCTTCGTAGCCGGCGTGACACAGGCATTTGTAGCCTGTAGTGGTGTCGGAACAGGTTGCGCCGTGCATACACGGTCTATCGGCACAAGACTGTCCGGAAATCTCGCAATACTGCCCGGTGTACCCAGAGGGACATTGGCACACGAAATTATCATCACCTGTGTCCAGACAAGTGCCACCGTTCCGACACGGAGTAGTGGCACAGGTGTCGTTGATAATCTCACAGTTCGTACCGGAGAAACCCGGTGGGCACTGACACGAATAGGAACCAGGAGCGGTGTTGAAACACGTAGCCCCGTTCTTGCACGGGCGATGATTGGTGCAGAAGTTGAGGTCCTGGTTGCAGAAGAGGCCGCCCCAGCCCTCGTCGCAAGCACATTGCCAAGGCTTCTCGCAAGTGCCGTGCAAGCAGCCGGGATATTTCTCACACTGGTCGCAGTTCGGACCCTTCCAACCATTGTGACATCTGCAAGACACGAAAGAACATTTGGTTAGCCAACTTCGCAAGCTAAGCGTTCCACCACCACCCCCCAACCAACCTGGCAAGCTAAGCGTTCCACCACCACCCCCCAACCAACCTGGCAAGCTAAGCGTTCCACCACCACCCCCCAACCAACCTGGCAAGCTAAGCGTTCCACCACCACCCCCCAACCAACCTGGCAAGCTAAGCGTTCCACCACCACCCCCCAACCAACCTGGCAAGCTAAGCGTTCCACCACCACCCCCCAACCAACCTGGCAAGCTAAGCGTTCCACCACCACCCCCCAACCAACCTGGCAAGCTAAGCGTTCCACTACCACCACCCTCAACCAACCTGACAAGCTTAACCCCACTACCAACCCCCTAATCAACCACAATCTCAAGTCCCCCCATCTACTACCAATCCCCCCCCAATCCACCCCATCACGTAGGGCATCTTCTATCGATCTCACGCAAGCTGTGGCCAATACTTAAGTGCCCTGTGGGCAATATGGAACTTAAGGGCTTCTTTCCCAGGGGCGCCGCCCCCCACACACACACCAGCGGTTACCCTCCCCTAAGGAAGCGACACCTGAGATGCCCTTCCTCACGCACACACACGCACGCACGCACACACGCACACAGCCAGCCTCTCCCTATAGACAAAATCGATACCCACAGACACCTCTCTCGCTGGAAGCCTAATCTCCCCCATATGGAAGCGGCCAACCCCTCCCCCCCCCCCTTCCTTCTTGGATGACCTAGTGACGGAAGGGGAAGGAAAGGGTAAGGTGATACACTTGAAGGAAGAGGGGGACACAATAACACACTCATAACACACTTATAAGACACTTCGAAGCCGCGATTCAGCGATGGCCTCTTTTTCTTCCTTCCTCAATAAATCGATATTCTTTGAGTCATCTTATTGGCTGTTAAAAAGGCCTTCCTAGTCGCCTAGTCGACAGAAGAGTTAGGGGGGGACATGATCACCACATTCAAGATTCTGAAGGGAATCGTCAGGGTAGATAAAGACAGGCTATTTAACACAAGGGGAACACGCACAAGGGGACACAGGTGGAAACTGAGTGCCCAAATGAGCCACAGAGATATTAGAAAGAACTTTTTTAGTGTCAGAGTGGTTGACAAATGGAATGCATTAGGGGGTGATGTGGTGGAGGCTGACTCCATACACAGTTTCAAGTGTAGATATGACAGAGCCCAATAGGCTCATGAATCTGTACACCTGTTGATTGACGGTTGAGAGGCGGGACCAAAGAGCCAGAGCTCAACCCCCGCAGACACAACTAGGTGAGTACAACTAGGCGAGTACTGGCAGTTTAAAGGAATAATACTGTTGACCAGACCACACACACTAGAAGGTGAAGGGACGACGACGTTTCGGTCCGTCCTGGACCATTCAATAGTCCAAGACGGACCGAAACGTCATCCCTTCACCTATTCCGTCAGCCAATTCATCCACCTTACTGCCTCAGTATCAATCAACCACCATTTATCAACCACCAATTAACAAACATTAACTTCTAGAGCTTTACCTAAAACATTCAAAAACCCAAAATTTTCCCTTTTTTAAGGATGCAGTTGATATTTTTAAAGCAAAATTGTTCGACAAACAGAACGTCCAAAATTATATCGCCTTTAATTCTCGCCAAGAGACTACTGGGTAAGGGAATCGATAGGATAGGCTAGCCTAGCCCCCCTCTTCTAACCCAGGGACGGTACAGGGATAGATAGCCTAGCCCCCTCTTCAAACCCAGGGACGGTACAGGGATAGATAGCCTAGCCCCCTCTTCAAACCCAGGGACGGTACAGGGATAGATAGCCTAGCCCCCTCTTCTAACCCAGGGACGGTACAGGGATAGATAGCCTAGCCCCCTCTTCAAACCCAGGGACGGTACAGGGATAGATAGCCTAGCCCCCTCTTCAAACCCAGCGACGGTACAGGGATAGATAGCCTAGCCACTCCCTCTAACCAGTGGACGATACAGGACTAGCCTAACCCCTATTCTAACCCAGGGACGGTACAGGGATAGATAGCCTAGCCACTCCCTCTTAACCAGTGGACGATACAGGACTAGCCTAACCCCTCTTCTAACCCAGGGACAGTACAGGGATAGATAGCCTAGCCCCCTCTTCAAACCCAGGGACGGTACAGGGATAGATAGCCTAGCCACTCCCTCTTAACCAGTGGACGATACAGGACTAGCCTAACCCCTATTCTAACCCAGGGACGGTACAGGGATAGATAGCCTAGCCACTCCCTCTTAACCAGTGGACGATACAGGACTAGCCTAACCCCTCTTCTAACCCAGGGACAGTACAGGGATAGATAGCCTAGCCCCCTCTTCAAACCCAGGGACGGTACAGGGATAGATAGCCTAGCCACTCCCTCTTAACCAGTGGACGATACAGGACTAGCCTAACCCCTATTCTAACCCAGTGACGGTACAGGGATAGATAGCCTAGCCACTCCCCTCTAACCAGTGGACGATACAGGACTAGCCTAGCTCTTCTTCAAACCCAGGGACGGTACAGGGATAGATAGCCTAGCCACTCCCTCTTAACCAGTGGACGATACAGGACTAGCCTAACCCCTATTCTAACCCAGTGACGGTACAGGGATAGATAGCCTAGCCCCCTATTCTAACCCAGGGACGGTACAGGGATAGATAGCCTAGCCTCTCCCTCTTAACCAGTGGACGATACAGGACTAGCCTAACCCCTATTCAAACCCAGCGACGGTACAGGGATAGATAGCCTAGCCACTCCCTCTAACCAGTGGACGATACAGGACTAGCCTAACCCCTATTCTAACCCAGGGACGGTACAGGGATAGATAGCCTAGCCACTCCCTCTTAACCAGTGGACGATACAGGACTAGCCTAACCCCTCTTCTAACCCAGGGACAGTACAGGGATAGATAGCCTAGCCCCCTCTTCAAACCCAGGGACGGTACAGGGATAGATAGCCTAGCCACTCCCTCTTAACCAGTGGACGATACAGGACTAGCCTAACCCCTCTTCAAACCCAGGGACGGTACAGGGATAGATAGCCTAGCCACTCCCCTCTAACCAGTGGACGATACAGGACTAGCCTAGCTCTTCTTCAAACCCAGGGACGGTACAGGGATAGATAGCCTAGCCACTCCCTCTTAACCAGTGGACGATACAGGACTAGCCTAACCCCTATTCTAACCCAGTGACGGTACAGGGATAGATAGCCTAGCCCCCTATTCTAACCCAGGGACGGTACAGGGATAGATAGCCTAGCCTCTCCCTCTTAACCAGTGGACGATACAGGACTAGCCTAACCCCTATTCAAACCCAGCGACGGTACAGGGATAGATAGCCTAGCCACTCCCTCTAACCAGTGGACGATACAGGACTAGCCTAACCCCTATTCTAACCCAGGGACGGTACAGGGATAGATAGCCTAGCCACTCCCTCTTAACCAGTGGACGATACAGGACTAGCCTAACCCCTCTTCTAACCCAGGGACAGTACAGGGATAGATAGCCTAGCCCCCTCTTCAAACCCAGGGACGGTACAGGGATAGATAGCCTAGCCACTCCCTCTTAACCAGTGGACGATACAGGACTAGCCTAACCCCTCTTCAAACCCAGGGACGGTACAGGGATAGATAGCCTAGCCACTCCCCTCTAACCAGTGGACGATACAGGACTAGCCTAGCTCTTCTTCAAACCCAGGGACGGTACAGGGATAGATAGCCTAGCCACTCCCTCTTAACCAGTGGACGATACAGGACTAGCCTAACCCCTATTCTAACCCAGTGACGGTACAGGGATAGATAGCCTAGCCCCCTATTCTAACCCAGGGACGGTACAGGGATAGATAGCCTAGCCTCTCCCTCTTAACCAGTGGACGATACAGGACTAGCCTAACCCCTATTCAAACCCAGCGACGGTACAGGGATAGATAGCCTAGCCACTCCCTCTAACCAGTGGACGATACAGGACTAGCCTAACCCCTATTCTAACCCAGGGACGGTACAGGGATAGATAGCCTAGCCACTCCCTCTTAACCAGTGGACGATACAGGACTAGCCTAGCCCCTCTTCAAACCCAGGGACAGTACAGGGATAGATAGCCTAGCCACTCCCTCTTAACCAGTGGACGATAAAGGACTAGCCTAACCCCTATTCTAACTTGGGATAGAACAGGATTTAGGATACTTACTTGCATTCGTTCGGCTGTTCACAATGGCCTGTAGCAGCGTGGCAGCCCGCCCTACAGATAGCTGTCAAAGGGAGATAACAAAGTTAATAAAACTGAAAAGGAAATTGAGGAAAAAACACTTAAAAAATAATAATAAAAAAAAGCCTATCCACTCAACCGTTAAGTCTGAAATTGGCTGATATGGTCTTGATAAGCTATCTAAAACAGCTGGGCTAAATAGGCAATACTGTTATCTTTTGTGATATCGGTACACAACATCTGCCTCTACACACACATACAGTTAGGGGGGGGGGACATGATCACCACATTCAAGATCCTCAAGGGAATTGATAGGGTAGATAAAGACAGGCTGTTTAACACAAGGGGCACACGCACTAGGGGACACAGGTGGAAACTGAGTGCCCAAATGAGCCACAGAGATATTAGAAAGAACTTGTTCAGTGTGGGAGTAGTTAACAGAACACATTGGGCAGTGATGTGGTGGAGGCTGACTCCATACACAGTTTATAATGTAGATATGACAAGAGCCCAATAGGCTCAGGAACCTGTACACCAGTTGATTGACGGTTGAGAGGCGGGACATGTTCTCACGTTTGCCCCATTGAGGGGGGGGGGGGTGACAGACCTAATTTCAACTACCCCCACCCAAGAGGCCTAACTTCTAATCCCGTCTCCTATACAAATCACTAAATATCCCAACCTATCCTCCTGTTTAATAAATTAGTATCTTTTGACTATCTTAAAAAGATACTGCCCCCCCCCCACCGCCTCCCATAGTACAAACATTGACTTACTAAGCGGCAAGATAGTCGAAATTGTTACTAATGGCTTTATAAGACCCCAATACTCATAGGCCTAGGGAGGGTAGGCTTAGTCTTTGCAACATTGAGTTGAAAATCTTTTTCCCGAAATAAATATTATATATATATATATATATATATATATATATATATATATATATATATATATATATATATATATATATATATATATATATATATATATATATATATATATATATTAGAAAAGTAGAAATCTGAATTACCAAGTTGATCAAATCTGGGGAAATAATTTTGCACTTTGCTTTTCACAAACTAATTTAATCTAGCCTAACCTCCCCTTAGGCCTAATGCAATATATATATGAGGCCTAATCTAGTACATATGAGCGTTATACTAGAGCTTAGGAATATGTAAGTTAATGTCCTTAGCTTCGTTTATGTGAAAAGAATTCCTTAACTAGTCAGTATCCTATCTAAAAAAGTTAGAAAAATAGGAATTTTTGCCTAATAGACAGGAAGATAGGTTGAAATACATATGTATACACACTTGTATGATGTCTATATATACTTACGAGTTATACAGTAATCATGGGTGCCTTGCCAGCCGTCCAGACACACCAAGTAGCCCGTGGCATTACAGACATAATGCCCGAAGGAATCGTTCCTAGGCCGACACCATTTCCGACAGCCTTGGCCATAGTAGTGCTCCTGGCAGCTGACTCTGTACTCGTAACTCAGAGAGGAATGAGCAGTTCTGTGGTTATCTTCTTCCCAATCGTCTCCTAATTCCAGCCATCTTTGGGTCATTAGTCGACTGATAAGGACAGGACCTGAGTGGACAGAGAGACAAAATTAGATTTTTCAGATAAGGACAAGACCTGAATGGACAGAGACAAAATTAGATTTTTCAGATAAGGACAAGACCTGAATGGACAGAGACAAAATTAGATTTTTCAGATAAGGACAAGACCTGAATGGACAGAGACAAAATTAGATTTTTCAGCCAGGCGGGGCCAAGGAACTAGAGCTCAACTCTTCACACATACACACAACTAGATAAGTACATACCACCACCCCTCAAAAAATATCTATCGTGGGATAGATAAAAACACCATCTATCGTGTGCGATAGATTTTCAGGCAGGTCGGTTCGAGGCATTTGATTCTGGGAACCTGATGCCTCTGTTCACCCTTGTAGTAAATACCTATCCACGAACTAGCCATACGCTAGGGGGTCCAACCCCCCCCCCCCCAAAAAAAAAAAATTACGAACCCCCTTTTTCCATTTATTCTTTTAAGGCTGATTTTAAGTCTTTTTAATGTCTTTTAAGGCTGATTTTAAGTCTTTTTAATGCCTTTTAAGGCTGATTTTATGGCTTTTTAATGCCTTTTAAGGCTGATTTTAAGTCTTTTTTAATGCCTTTTAAGGCTGATTTTAAGTCTTTTTAATGCCTTTTAAGGCTGATTTTAAGTCTTTTAATGCCTTTTAAGGCTGATTTTAAGACTTTTTAAGGTCTTTTAAGGCTTTTTAAGTCCTTTTAAGGCTGATTTCAAGGCTTTTTAAGGCCTTTTAAGGCTGATTTCAAGGCTTTTTAAAAGCCGTTTTAAGACCCTCGAAATCCTCCACAGGTAAACCAAAGGCCTTCGACATCAGAGCAACAAAATAAAAATAAAATAATATTCTGTTTTGAATATATCTTTTTTTTTACAGATCCCACGAGAATATATTGGATATTTTAGACCAGTTAGGCCTACCAGGCCAGGTTTTAGGCCTATATATGTCAGCATGCTTAAAAAAGACTTAAGGTTAATTACTGAATTCTTAAGACTTATATATAAATATTAATAGACTTATAAATAAGACTTAAGGTTAATTGGCCATTTAAGGAACGCCGACGAGAGGCGTCTAAAGGCTAACAGCAAGTCTCACTGATCAATAGAATTGGATATAATGTAGTCAGATGAAAAGGCAGACTGAAGGCCCAGGCAGACTGAGGGCCAGGCAGACTGAGGGCCCAGGCAGACTGAGGGCCCAGGCAGACTGAGGGCCCAGGGCAGACTGAGGGCCCAGGGCAGACTGAGGGCCCAGGGCAGACTGAGGGCCCAGGGCAGACTGAGGGCCCAGGGCAGACTGAGGGCCCAGGCAGACTGAGGGCCCAGGCAGACTGAGGGCCCAGGCAGACTGAGGGCCCAGGCAGACTGAAGGCCCAGGCAGACTGAAGGCCCAGGCAGACTGAAGGCCCAGGCAGACTGAAGGCCCAGGCAGACTGAAGGCCCAGGCAGACTGAGGGCCAGGCAGACTGAGGGCCAGGCAGACTGAAGGCCAGACTGAGGGCCCAGGCAGACTGAAGGCCAGACTGAGGGCCCAGGCAGACTGAGGGCCCAGGCAGACTGAGGGCCAGGCAAACTGAGGCCAGGCACACCGAGGCTAGGCAGACTGAGAGGGGGGGGCACAAGGAGATGATGGAGACAAACAAAATGCCTGGGAGTGCATGGAAGCACACGAGGGCGTGGGAAACTAGCCACCAAAGCTCTCATGGAGCAAGGGGGGTGGTGGGGGGTGGCAGGGTCGCTCGGAACCATCTCTTGCATACACAATACCGCCACTACCACCTAACAACTCCCAGGCCTCTAATCACCATCCCCCAGAGCCAATTAACAACCCAACTACCTCACTGCCTCGTCTAAGACCCTCCACCACCCGTAAATGACGAATGTAAACAGGAAAAAAGCGATATTTTACAGCGAAAATAACGTGAGATTTCAGAGTTTGGCAACATGGAGGAGAAGGGAGGGGGGTAGGAACCATCACCAGGTGTCTATCCCCCCTTCCCCACCGCTTCCCCCAATACCCAGACCTCCCCCTTACCCACCTACCTCCCCTACCCATCTACCCAAACGCCTGAAGCGAGTCTGCAATGGCCACGTTCAGACTGTTACTCATTTACGGCCTAACCGCGCGTGGGAAACTAACGATTTTTGATGTATATATATATATTTTCTCTTATATAAATGGCTATATGTATATATATGTTCTACTTCTATCTAACTGAGTTGAGCTTTAAGCAGTAGGCGAGGAAATATTTTTTTTAATTTTAGGGAGGAAAGATTTTCAGCTCACTAGGCAAGACTTTCACGCTAAATTGGTTGGGTTTTGTGCACTTTGTTGCTACAGGAAATGGATGTCTGACACCGGGGGAGATGGTGGGCTTGAGGGAGGGCTAGCTAGCTAGCTGGCCCGGGTTCGATACCCCGGGAAACTATATATATAGAGATACGGTTGAAATCTGAATGCGAGAGACAGATAACTTGGAAAGAATGAACACATTCCCATGTACGAAATTGACATATTCACACGCTAATGGTCACTAATCAAAATTCCCGAACAAAAAAAAACCCGTATCGGACTGGAACCCGATAATACGACATGCCATGTGTAGGCTTCGATTTTTCAAACACTGCACAAACCCCTATGAACACACACACACACACAATTAGAAAAAACTTTTGTAGTGTCAAGAGTGGTTGAGAAATGGAATGCATTAGGCTATGATGTGGTGGAGGCTGACTCCATACACAGCTTCAAGTGTAGATATGATAGAGCCCAATAGGCTCAGGAACCTGTACACCTCTTGATTGACGGTTGAGAGGCGGGGACCAAAGAGCCAGAGCCCAACCCCCTCAGCAAGCACAATTAGGCGAATGAATACATGGTAGCCGCTGCTCTTCGCTTTGAGTTCAATCTTAAAGACGACTCACACGGTCACTGAGAAAGTGCACAACAACGTATCCAAGAAAGAGCTTCGGGAAGCCCCAAGAAGCCTTACAGAGCGAGGAGACAGAGACCAGTTTTGCCCAACAGGCAGAGAGAGAGAGGGTTACAAGCCTCTTAACCCATGGGAAACATCCCAAGGCGAGTGAACTCCACTACCTCAGCTAAAAACTAAATCCTAATTTTTTTCCCTCACTCCCTGAAGGCCAATGCTATATTTACATAGCTCTATACTCGGTCAATATCAACTAGAAAGTTTTCGACTCCTGGAAGGCTCACAAACAAACGCTAAGACGGTGGTGTTAGGCTGCTAACTCTCTTGAAGGGGCCAAAGAAATGGCGATAAGAAATAGTGGCTCAGTCGGGTGTATCGAAGCGTCCTAACCCGAGTCATGTATGCAAGGAGGAGGTAGGAGCCGACGTGCCAATGAGGTGGTTTCTTAATTAAACTACTGCTTGTCTTAAGGCAAAGTTCCTCCTCCTCCTTCCGTTCAAAACTCACTCCCCCTACCCCCCCAAGCCACACTTCCGCCCCTAAATGTGTTCTGTTAACCGTATGGCCTCCCCCCCTTATACCTGACCCCCCCCCCACCCTTAAACCCCACCACCCCTTAACCCCGATAGAACAAACATCCTCTCGCATTTCAACTCTCCCCAACTCAAGCCTAGCGAACAACAAGCCCTCGCCCGCAAGAATGGTGGTTGAATTGTGGTTGCTGGCAAGCAGGGGGGCAGGGAGGGAGGGGGAGGGGGTGTTCGTTCCCTGGGGCTGTATCCTAGAACGCCCTCAGGGTAAAACACATCCGTGGAGCCTCGAGCTACCAGTAATTTCCTGTGTCTGAACTTCCACCGCCACCACCACTACACGGCTAATGGCTTTTAGCCTACCCCCTTCCTCTTTTGAACCCCCCCTTCCCACCCCCTCCCTCCCCCCCTACACACACACCTACCAGTAGCATTTACAACCACATATACACGCTACATCATTCAGGTACTGACGGAGAAGTCTTAATCCGCTAGTTTAAGTCGGTTAGAATTGAATCTTGAAATAGTTTGAGAAGGGCAAGCAAGCACCAGGCTACCAAACTAAAAATCTCTATATCAACTTTAACCGTGAACAGACAAGCTGATTTGAGACTTTTAAACTCTGGTAACATCTACTTCTACTTGAGTAGATGGGGAAAAGTAGCTTGAATAGGTAGTGGTGAGTTTGGAACTACGAGGCTTCAAGGGAACAGGATAGCATGGTTCCCTCCCAACCCTCCCTCTCTCTCTCTCTCTCTCTCCCTCTCCCTCTCTCTCTCTCTCTCTCCCTCTCCCCCTCTCTCTCTCTCTCTCTCTCCCTCTCCCTCTCCCTCCCTTCCTCTCTCTCTCTCCCACATCTGTTTCGTATTTTTATTGCCTATTGTCACATGTTCCTGCCCCCCCCCCACCCCCCCCCTTAACTACCGGCGTAGGTAGTTAATACAACAACACAAGTCTATGGAAAGTGTTAACAAATGAATTACTTCATATAAATACATAAAATACACAATTTGAATATAAACATCGTCATAATATGTGTTTACATATCACTGAATGATACATATTAACGTGTATGTATAGGCCTATAGCAGCCTACTCATAGCCTAGTCAAAATATTAGCCAAAACTTTGAAGCCGAAAGGCCTATCTTATCAATGCTGAATCTAATATCATTTCGACGTTTCAAAGCTCACATTAATCTTATCAACTTAGTTTAATCTATCTTCCCAAAATTGCGCGAACTTAATTAATTATAAGTTAAAGCTACACAATTTAGAGAAATTTTAAGCCATATATATATTAAAAAAAGACAAGACTTTAAATTCTCTCGAAAATTCACTAACAAATCTTTTTGGTTTTAATACAAAACTTAAAAAATATCCTTCGACGAACGCTTAAAAACCTGAATTTCTTATCTCCATATTTCCTCTACTCAAGACTTTTGAACAAACTATTGTTCCTTAAGAGACAAATCTCTCAAAGTCTAAGCCTTGCTTAAGTCTAAGCTCAAGGCAACTTAGCTAAGACCTATTTCCCATCTTTCCTGTAAAAATGTCAAGACTAAATATCTGAATTTCAAGCATTCAGTAATCTTAGGTTCAATTATTCTCAAGAAAATAAGTAACTTCAGAACTAGCCTACAGCCAGTAAGTCTGAAATTACAGCCAGCGAGTCTGAAATTACAGCCAGCGAGTCTGAAATTACAGCCAGCGAGTCTGAAATTACAGCCAGCGAGTCTGAAATTACAGCCAGCGAGTCTGAAATTACAGCCAGCGTGTCTGAAATTACAGCCAGCGAGTCTGAAATTACAGCCAGCGAGTCTGAAATTACAGCCAGCGAGTCTGAAATTACAGCCAGCGAGTCTGAAATTACAGCCAGCGAGTCTGAAATTACAGCCAGCGAGTCTGAAATGTAGCTACGAGCCTGAAATTACAGCCAGCGAGTCTGAAATTACAGCCAGCGAGTCTGAAATTACAGCCAGCGAGTCTGAAATTACAGCCAGCGAGTCTGAAATTACAGCCAGCGAGTCTGAAATTACAGCCAGCGAGCCTGAAATTACAGGCAGCGAGCCTGAAATTACAGCCAGCGAGCCTGAAATTACAGTCAGCGAGTCTGAAATGTAGCTACGAGCCTGAAATTACAGCCAGCAAGTCTGAAATTACAGCCAGCAAGCCTGAAATTACAGCCAGCAAACCTGAAATTACAGCCAGCAAGTCTGAAATACAGCTAACGAGTCAGAAATTACAACCAATACGTCTGAAATACAACCAGCAAGTCTGAAACACAACCCGCAAGTCTGAAATTACAACCAACGAGTCTCAAATTACAACCAACGAGTCTGAAATACAACTAACGAGTCTGAAATACAACTAACGAGTCTGAAATACAACTAACGAGTCTGAAATACAGCTAACGAGTCTGAAATACAGCTAACGAGTCTGAAATACAGCTAACGAGTCTGAAAATACAACCAGCAAGTCTGAAATACACCCAGCAAGTCTGAAATACACCCAGCAAGTCTGAAAATACACCCAGCAAGTCTGAAATACACCCAGCAAGTCTGAAAATACAGCTACGAGTGAATAAGACATATCTAAGAAGCCAAAAAAAAAATCACATTATTGGAACAACAATTTGGCTTCAAATCTAAGTTAAAAAGTAACAATTTAAACCTCTGTGGTGTTCGAAACTCACCTTCGTAAGAGGCTGTGCCGTTCGATTCTCCATGCCAGGCCTCTATGATCAGCGAAAAAGTCCCCTGTTGAAGAAAAAGGTCCCACTTTTAGGCCTATGGCTACTTTTCCATTGAACGCTATGAGTATTTTAGATATATATATACACACATTAATCAGTCCAATTGTCCTCTGTTTCATTAATCACAAAATCCCCCAAAAGTGCCTCGATTTGGAGTGGAAATAAGATTTTCAAAGCGTTTTTCTTTTCAAAACAGCCTATAGAAAAACTATATAGGCCTATGCAGCGCCTAAACACCGGTATGTAGACTCAGTTATGAGTTAACAACCCAATTTAAGTAGGCCGTGAACGAGGGTTTATGGCCCATTTACAACGGTATATCCACTGGTTGGTGCATTTGGTTAGGCCACACACGAGCCTAGGGGAGCCGGCTTAGTAGCAGGCCTAACCACACTAGCCCTGTCCTTGGATAGGCCAGCTACACGAGCCTGGCCTAAGGATATAGGCCACACAATTTCCACACTTGGATAGGCCTGCCAATTTCAACAGGATAGGCCATATGATTTCAACACTAGGATAGGCCATACGTACACTAAGATAAGCCTCAATTTCAACAGGATAGGCCTCAATTTCAACAGGATAGGCCTCAATTTCAACAGGATAGGCCTCAATTTCAACAGGATAGGCCAAACGTACACTAGGATAGGCCTCCCAATTTCATCAGGATAGGCCTCCCAATTTCAACAGGATAGGCCAGACGTACACTAGGATAGGCCTCAATTTCAACAGGATAGGCCAGACGTACACTAGGATAGGCCTCAATTTCAACAGGATAGGCCAGACGTACACTAGGATAGGCCTCAATTTCAACAGGATAGGCCAGACGTACACTAGGATAGGCCTCCCAATTTCAACAGGATAGGCCAAACGTACACTAGGATAGGCCTCCCAATTTCATCAGGCTAGACCACACAATTTCAACACCAAAATAGGCCAGACACACCTACACTAGGCCTCATTACTGAAGGTTTTAACTACCTTTCAACAGGCCTACCGCCTCATTAACAAGCCAATTAAACCAATTCATTAAACATTTTTGCTTTACAAAAATTTTCTAAACACACACACGAATTAAGTTCTAAACACAATTTTTGGGGGTTTAAATTCACTCGATTTGGGTTTTTTTCTTATTAAATTCTAATTTTCTTTTCTTAAACCGTAGTTTCACTAGGAGAAAATTAGAAGACATACACGAGACCAAGACCGTGGGAACTAAGGCTCTGAGCACCAGAACGAGTTACGTTTAAAAGGAATCTTGTCTAGGAACTTCAAGATGATAGAAAAAAAACTTGTTTAACTGCTACAAGAAGCGGCTTTCATGCGCTCTTTCTCTCGCTGTGTACACACGTACATATATATATATACACACATACACGGACGTACATATGTATGTTTGAGTTGCTTCCCACACATATATATACACATACACACGATTTAAATCACTTGATATGTACTTTTTTCCGGGTGAATTTGATCTTGTAAGGGGATTAAAAATCCTTTTTGGGTATCCACTGATATCACAAACGTATTTTGCTGCGATATCCACTCGTTATCCACCGAATCCACTCGCTAAATAGGCTGATAAACTGTCCAAAATTCACAATGTAATCCACATTTCCACAAATCTTAGCACTTTGAGAGGCTCTGTGAGTCCTTAATTAACACTCGGATATCTTAATTACCACTCCCGATATCTTACCTGCCACGAAGCCAACTGAAATCGCACGGGATTGGCAAAATCCTGCAAATCCGCCTTGCTGAAATCCACTTCATTCTCGCCCAGAATGGGAGAAATCGCCTCCCCAAACGTGCAAGGGGATTTAGGGTCGATTATCTCCTGATAGACTTTGAGACACACTCGGAACTTGGTGCTACAAGTGCCTGTGCACTCGCCCTGAGTGTTTCTGAAGCCGCTGCAGCAATTCCCTTCAGTATCTCGACCGTCGCGGTTGGAAAACTTTTTCAGTCTGAGTTCGAACACTGCATTGGCGTAAGTCTGGAAATTGAGAGGAAAAAAAAATGATTTATCTTCAATTCCTTGTAAAAACAGGTATAGAAACTTGTTTAAATAAATAGAATACACTTGAAACTTGTTAAAATAACTTGAAACTTGTTGATACAATCAATATTGACGTCGGGAACTTGGATTATAAGCAAGAAAAGGCGACTTAAAGCCGGGGGATTTTGATCAAGTCGCCCAAAAAAAGGTGAAATGGCTTCAAATATCGCTACTAAGTGGTTTTAAGGGGCAACTTACCTCTGATAAACAAGTGGAGATGGTGATTAGGGCCAGTGAAACGACCCCTGGATGCACTAGCCACCGCATGGCTGTAAAAGTGTGAATTATAGGAGTGCGTGTGTCAAGGTGCGGAGGACAGCGCACGGCACACCCTCTCCCTCTGACGGTTAGTGACAGACTGGCATCTGGCGGTAAAACGTTCAACCCGTCCGCGTCGCCGGCCGCCCGTCTCTGGCCCCGCCTTCCTCCACCTCCTGAAACACCAAACACACTCATTATACACCCTATATCACACCTATAACCTCCATATAACACCGCTATAACCCGCTATAACCCCCACACCCCCCTCTCCATCATCGCAAGACACGTGCGATGTTTGTTTACTCTCAAAGTCGC
>NC_091204.1:11223111-11233111 GCF_040958095.1 Procambarus clarkii
CCCCATTCTTGTCTACACCCCATTCTTGTCCCCTACACCCCATTCTTGTCCCCTACACCCCATTCTTGTATCCTACACCCCATTCTTGTCCCCTACACCCCATTCTTGTCACCCTACACCCCATTCTTGTATCCTACACCCCATTCTTGTCCCCTACACCCCATTCTTGTCACCCTACACCCCATTCTTGTCCCCTACACCCCATTCTTATCTCCCTACACCCCATTATTGTGTCCCTACACCCCATTCTTATCTCCCTACACCCCATTATTGTGTCCCTACACCCCATTCTTGTCCCCTACACCCCATTCTTGTCACCCTACACCCCATTCTTGTCCCCTACACCCCATTCTTATCTCCCTACACCCCATTCTTGTCCCTACACCCCATTCTTATCTCCCTACACCCCATTATTGTGTCCCTACACCCCATTCTTGTCCCCTACACCCCATTCTTGTCACCCTACACCCCATTCTTGTCCCCTACACCCCATTCTTGTCCCCTACACCCCATTCTTGTCCCCTACACCCCATTCTTGTATCCTACACCCCATTCTTGTCCCCTACACCCCATTCTTGTCACCCTACACCCCATTCTTGTCACCCTACACCCCATTCTTGTCACCCTACACCCCATTCTTGTCCCCTACACCCCATTCTTGTCCCCTACACCCCATTCTTGTCCCCCTACACCCCATTCTTGTCCCCTACACCCCATTCTTGTCCCCTACACCCCATTCTTGTCCCCTACACCCCATTCTTGTCCCCCTACACCCCATTCTTGTCCCCCTACACCCCATTCTTGTCCCCTACACCCCATTCTTGTCCTACACCCCATTCTTGTCACCCTACACCCCATTCTTGTACCCTACACCCCATTCTTGTCCCCTACACCCCATTCTTGTATCCTACACCCCATTATTATCTCCCTACACCCCATTCTTGTCACCCTACACCCCATTCTTATCACCCTACACCCCATTCTTGTCCCCCTACACCCCATTCTTGTCCCCTACACCCCATTCTTGTCCCCTACACCCCATTCTTGTCCCCTACACCCCATTCTTGTCCCCCTACACCCCATTCTTGTCCCCCTACACCCCATTCTTGTCCCCTACACCCCATTCTTGTCCTACACCCCATTCTTGTCACCCTACACCCCATTCTTGTACCCTACACCCCATTCTTGTCCCCTACACCCCATTCTTGTATCCTACACCCCATTATTATCTCCCTACACCCCATTCTTGTCACCCTACACCCCATTCTTATCACCCTACACCCCATTCTTGTCACCCTACACCCCATTCTTGTCCCCCTACACCCCATTCTTGTCCCCCTACACCCCATTCTTGTCCCCTACACCCCATTCTTATCTCCCTACACCCCATTATTATCTCCCTACACCCCATTCTTCTCACCCTACACCCCATTCTTGTCCCTACACCCATTCTTGTCCCCTACACCCCATTCTTGTGTCCCCTACACCCCATTCTTGTACCCTACACCCCATTCTTGTCCCCTACACCCCATTCTTGTGTCCCCTACACCCCATTCTTATCTCCCTACACCCCATTATTATCTCCCTACACCCCATTCTTGTCCCCTACACCCCATTCTTGTCACCCCTACACCCCATTCTTGTCCCCTACACCCCATTCTTGTCCCCTACACCCCATTCTTGTCACCCTACACCAAATTCTTATCTCCCTACACACCATTCTTGTCCCCCTACACCCCATTCTTGTCCCTACACCCCATTCTTGTCCCCTACACCCCATTCTTGTCCCCTACACCCCATTCTTGTCCCCTACACCCCGTTCTTGTTCCCTACACCCCATTCTTGTCACCCTACACCCCATTCTTGTCCCCTACACCCCATTCTTGTCCCCTACACCCCATTCTTGTCCCTACACCCCATTCTTGTCCCCTACACCCCATTCTCTTCACCCTACACCCCATTCTTGTCCCCTACACCCCATTCTTGTCACCCTACACCCCATTCTTGTCCCCTACACCCCATTCTTGTCACCCTACACCCCATTCTTGTCCCCTACACCCCATTCTTATCCCCCTACACCCCATTCTTGTCCCCTACACCCCATTCTTGTCCCCTACACCCCATTCTTGTCCCCTACACCCCATTCTTGTCCCCTACACCCCAGTCTTGTATCCTACACCCCATTCTTGTATCCTACACCCCATTCTTGTCCCCTACACCCCATTCTTGTCCCCTACACCCCATTCTTGTCCCCCTACACCCCATTCTTTTCCCTACACCCATTCTTTTCCCTACACCCCATTCTTGTCCCTACACCCCATTCTTGTCCCCCTACACCCCATTCTTGTCCCCTACACCCCATTCTTGTCCCCTACACCCCATTCTTTTCCCTACACCCCATTCTTGTCTCCCTACACCCCATTCTTGTCACCCTTTACCCCATTCTTGTCCCCTACACCCCATTCTTGTCCCCTACACCCCATTCTTTTCCCTACACCCCATTCTTGTCCCTACACCCCATTCTTGTCCCCCTACACCCCATTTTTATCACCCTACACCCCATTCTTGCCTCCCTACACCCCATTCTTGTCCCCTACACCCCATTCTTTTCCCTACACCCCATTCTTGTCCCCTACACCCCATTCTTGTCACCCTACACCCCATTCTTGTCCCTACACCCCATTCTTGTCCCCTACACCCCATTCTTGTCCCCTACACCCCATTCTTTTCCCTACACCCCATTCTTGTCCCTACACACCATTCTTTTCCCTACACCCCATTCTTGTCCCCTACACCCCATTCTTTTCCCTACACCCCATTCTTGTCCCCCTACACCCCATTTTTATCACCCTACACCCCATTCTTGCCTCCCTACACCCCATTCTTGTCCCCTACACCCCATTCTTTTCCCTACACCCCATTCTTGTCCCTACACCCCATTCTTGTCTCCCTACACCCCATTCTTGTCACCCTACACCCCATTCTTGTCCCCTACACCCCATTCTTGTCCCTACACCCCATTCTTGTCCCCCTACACCCCATTTTTATCACCCTACACCCCATTCTTGCCTCCCTACACCCCATTCTTGTCCCCTACACCCCATTCTTGTCCCCCTACACCCCATTCTTTTCCCTACACCCCATTCTTATCCCCCTACACCCCATTCTTGTCCCTACACCCCATTCTTGTCCCCTACACCCCATTCTTGTCCCCTACACCCCATTCTTTTCCCTACACCCCATTCTTGTCTCCCTACACCCCATTCTTGTCACCCTTTACCCCATTCTTGTCCCCTACACCCCATTCTTGTCCCCTACACCCCATTCTTTTCCCTACACCCCATTCTTGTCCCCTACACCCCATTCTTTTCCCTACACCCCATTCTTGTCCCCTACACCCCATTCTTTTCCCTACACCCCATTCTTGTCCCCTACACCCCATTCTTGTCCCCTACACCCCATTCTTGTCCCCTACACCCCATTCTTGTCCCCTACACCCCATTCTTGTCCCTACACCCCATTCTTTTCTTTTCCCTACACCCCATTCTTGTCTCTCTACACCCCATTCTTGTCACCCTTTACCCCATTCTTGTCCCCTACACCCCATTCTTGTCCCCTACACCCCATTCTTTTCCCTACACCCCATTTTTATCACCCTACACCCCATTCTTGTCCCTACACCCCCATTCTTGTCCCTACACCCCATTCTTGTCCCCCTACACCCCATTTTTATCACCCTACACCCCATTCTTGCCTCCCTACACCCCATTCTTGTGTCCCCTACACCCCATTCTTGTCCCCCTACACCCCATTCTTGTCACCCCTACACCCCATTCTTGTCACCCCTACACCCCATTCTTATCACCCCTACACCCCATTCTTGTCACCCTACACCCCATTCTTGTCCCCTACACCCCATTCTTGTCACCCCTACACCCCATTCTTGTCCCTACACCCCATTCTTATCCCTACACCCCATTCTTGTCACCCTACACCCTATTCTTGTCCCAACACCCCATTCTTGTCCCCCTACACCCCATTCTTGTCCCCTACACCCCATTCTTATCACCCTACACCCCTTTCTTGCCCCTACACTCCATACTTATCTCCCTACACCCCATTCTTGTCCCTACACCCCATTCTTGTCCCCTACACCCCATTCTTGTCACCCTACACCCCATTCTTATCACCCTACACCCCATTCTTGCCCCTACACTCCATACTTATCTCCCTACACCCCATTCTTGTCCCTACACCCCATTCTTGTCCCCTTCACCCCATTCTTGTCACCCTACACCCCATTCTTATCCCTACACCCCATTCTTGTCACCCTACACCCTATTCTTGTCCCAACACCCCATTCTTGTCCCCCTACACCCCATTCTTGTCCCCTACACCCCATTCTTGTCACCCTACACCCCATTCTTATCACCCTACACCCCATTCTTGCCCCTACACTCCATACTTATCTCCCTACACCCCATTCTTGTCCCTACACCCCATTCTTGTCACCCTACACCCCATTCTTGTCCCCTACACCCCATTCTTATCCCTACACCCCATTCTTGTCACCCCTACACCCCATTCTTGTCACCCCTACACCCCATTCTTGTCCCCCTACACCCCATTCTTGTATCCTACACCCCATTCTTGTCCCCCTACACCCCATTATTGTCCCCCTACACCCCATTCTTGTCCCCTACACCCCATTATTGTCCCCCTACACCCCATTCTTGTCCCAACACCCCATTCTTGTCACCCTACACCCCATTCTTTTCCCTACACCCCATTCTTGTCCCCTTCACCCCATTCTTGTCCCCCTACACCCCATTATTGTCCCCCTACACCCCATTCTTGTCCCCTACACCCCATTCTTGTCCCCTACACCCCATTCTTGTCCCAACACCCCATTCTTATCCCCCTACACCCCATTCTTGTCACCCTACACCCCATTCTTGTCCCCTACACCCCATTCTTGTCACCCTACACCCCATTTTTTTCCCTACACCCCATTCTTGTCCCCTACACCCCATTCTTGTCCCCTACACCCCATTCTTATCTCCCTACACCCCATTCTTGTCCCAGCACCCCATTCTTGTCCCAACACCCCATTCTTATCCCCCTACACCCCATTCTTGTCACCCTACACCCCATTCTTGTCCCCTACACCCCATTCTTGTCCCCCTACACCCCATTCTTGTCACCCTACACCCCATTCTTGTCCCCCTACACCCCATTCTTGTCACCCTACACCCCATTCTTGTCCCCCTACACCCCATTCTTGTCACCCTACACCCCATTCTTGTCCCCCTACACCCCATTCTTGTCACCCTACACCCCATTATTTTCCCTACACCCCATTCTTGTCCCCTACACCCCATTCTTATCTCCCTACACCCCATTCTTGTCCCCTACACCCCATTCTTGTCCCCTACACCCCATTCTTGTCCCAACACCCCATTCTTGTCCCAACACCCCATTCTTGTCCCAACACCCCATTCTTGTCCCAACACCCCATTCTTGTCCCAACACCCCATTCTTGTCCCAACACCCCATTCTTGTCCCAACACCCCATTCTTATCCCCCTACACCCCATTCTTGTCACCCTACACCCCATTCTTGTCCCCCTACACCCCATTCTTGTCACCCTACACCCCATTCTTGTCCCTACACCCCATTCTTGTCCCCTACACCCCATTCTTGTCCCCCTACACCCCATTCTTGTCACCCTACACCCCATTCTTGTCCCTACACCCCATTCTTGTCCCCTACACCCCATTCTTGTCCCCTACACCCCATTCTTGTCCCCCTACACCCCATTCTTGTCCCCTACACCCCATTCTTGGTCACCCTACACCCCATTCCTTACCTCCTTTAATAAAAATAATTAATGAATATATAATCAAATTTATGTTAATTATTTGATTGAAAAACAGTATTAAGATCTTGAATAATTTTTCCCTTCTCAGAGGTCAAACTTATGACTTTAGTTCGAGTTTGACCTTTGACCTTGATTGCTGACCTATGTGTGAGTGCCCCGCAGGTCACAATGTAGAGTACCTGCTGCGCTTGGCGGAGTTCATGCAGGAGAAGGTGCCCGAGGGATACGACGCCCACCTAGCTACGCTGGAACAGCTTGTGCGGATTCGCATCAAGGAGAAGAACCTGTGCCTCAAGTCCCTGATGGGCGAGGGTCAGCAACCTCAAGGAGGTCTTCCTAATGGAGCAGGAGGTCCTCCTAATAGAGCAGGAGGTCCTCCTAATAGAGCAGGAGGTCCTCCTAGAAGAGCAGGTCAACTTCCGGAGGCCCAGGCGGTGGAGGAGAGACGAGATACCTTTCAGTATTCTGCTCAGTTACCCCCTAAGAAACTTCGCTGCCTTAATGTCTAAGAGATGGTTTTGGTGGTTTTTAAGTGATAGGCCTACCTTCATGGGGTGCCAGGCCTACCCATGGGGGTGCCAGGCCTGTTTTAGACGGACAAACTACATATATCTGACTGTTTTGGCCTAAAGTCAACCTCGAAGTGATCATTTGACAATTCAGTCAGATCCTCTACTCACAGTAGGCCTACACCCAGTCAGCCACACCTCTGAGGAGGTACACAGTACACAGTACTTAAGTCCTGACGGTGTACAGTGTCTCCTCATGTGTTCTTCAGGGCTGAAGAACATTGTTCTTCAATGAAGTTATCAGTGATTAAAATATTCCTCAATATTTACACACTTTCTTCCTACACACCTTTCCCTAACCTCCCTACACCCCCTTCCTTACCTTCCTACACCCCTTTCCCTAACCTCCCTACACCCCCTTCCTTACCTCCCTACACCCCCTTCCTTACCTTCCTACACCCCCTTCCTTACCTTCCTACACCCCTTTCCCTAACCTCCCTACACCCCCTTCCTTACCTTCCTACACCCCCTTCCTTACCTCCCTACACCCCCTTCCTTACCTTCCTACACCCCCTTCCTTATCTTCCTACACCCCTTTCCCTAACCTCCCTACACCCCCTTCCTTACCTTCCTACACCCCCTTCCTTACCTTCCTACACCCCTTTCCCTAACCTCCCTACACCCCCTTCCTTACCTTCCTACACCACCTTCCTTACCTTCCTACACCCCCTTCCTTACCTTCCTACACCACCTTCCTTACCTTCCTACACCCCCTTCCTTACCTTCCTACACCCCTTTCCCTAACCTCCCTACACCCCCTTCCTTACCTTCCTACACCCCCTTCCTTACCTTCCTACACCCCTTTCCCTAACCTCCCTACACCCCCTTCCTTACCTTCCTACACCACCTTCCTTACCTTCCTACACCCCTTTCCCTAACCTCCCTACACCCCCTTCCTTACCTCCCTACACCCCCTTCCTTACCTTCCTACACCCCCTTCCTTACCTTCCTACACCCCTTTCCCTAACCTCCCTACACCCCCTTCCTTACCTTCCTACACCCCCTTCCTTACCTCCCTACACCCCCTTCCTTACCTTCCTACACCCCCTTCCTTATCTTCCTACACCCCTTTCCCTAACCTCCCTACACCCCCTTCCTTACCTTCCTACACCCCCTTCCTTACCTTCCTACACCCCTTTCCCTAACCTCCCTACACCCCCTTCCTTACCTTCCTACACCCCCTTCCTTACCTTCCTACACCCCTTTCCCTAACCTCCCTACACCCCCTTCCTTACCTTCCTACACCACCTTCCTTACCTTCCTACACCCCCTTCCTTACCTTCCTACACCCCTTTCCCTAACCTCCCTACACCCCCTTCCTTACCTTCCTACACCCCCTTCCTTACCTTCCTACACCACCTTCCTTACCTTCCTACACCCCTTTCCCTAACCTCCCTACACCCCCTTCCTTACCTTCCTACACCACCTTCCTTACCTTCCTACACCCCTTTCCCTAACCTCCCTACACCCCCTTCCTTACCTTCCTACACCCCCTTCCTTACCTCCCTACACCCCCTTCCTTACCTTCCTACACCCCTTTCCCTAACCTCCCTACACCCCCTTCCTTACCTTCCTACACCCCCTTCCTTACCTCCCTACACCCCCTTCCTTACCTTCCTACACCCCTTTCCCTAACCTCCCTACACCCCCTTCCTTACCTTCCTACACCCCCTTCCTTACCTCCCTACACCCCCTTCCTTACCTCTTACCCATCAGAATACTTTAAAAACACCATATTTATATATATTTATAAGTAAAACTGAGTAATATATATATTAGCAAAATTATCAGTCCACTTTAAAGCTACTTATCTTTAAGTACCACTGATGCTAAGTACAAACTAATCGTTCCTATGAGAAGCTCTTCAATCGGGTCTAACTAGGATCAACTTCTCAGACACGAGGTGATGATAATTGATGGTTTTAATTGGTAATTGATGGTAATTTTGACATGGATTTTTTCCGTCCTTGCAACCTGTCACCGCCTGACTTGACATGACACTGACTTGACACTTGACGCGCCTGTCAGGCACCTGTCACTTCACCACGTGGTTGGTGACGTGTGTTTGTAAACAAGACCACGTGGACGGTGACGTGTGTTTGTAAACAAGACAACGTGGACGGTGACGTGTGTTTGTAAACAAGACCACGTGGACAGTGACGTGTGTTTGTAAACAAGACCACGTGGACGGTGACGTGTGTTTGTAAACAAGACCACGTGGACGGTGACGTGTGTTTGTAAACAAGACCACGTGGACAGTGACGTGTGTTTGTAAACAAGACCACGTGGACGGTGACGTGTGTTTGTAAACAAGACCACGTGGACGGTGACGTGTGTTTGTAAACAAGACCACGTGGACAGTGACGTATGTTTGTAAACAATATCACGTGTTAGTGGTGACATGTTTGTAAACAAGACCACGTGTTAGTGGTGACATGTTTGTAAACAAGACCACGTGTTAGTGGTGACATGTTTGTAAACAAGACCACATGTTAGTGGTGACATGTTTGTAAACAAGACCACGTGTTAGTGGTGACATGTTTGTAAACAAGACCACGTGTTAGTGGTGACATGTTTGTAAACAAGACCACATGTTAGTGGTGACATGTTTGTAAACAAGACCACGTGTTAGTGGTGACATGTTTGTAAACAAGACCACGTGTTAGTGGTGACATGTTTGTAAACAAGACCACATGTTAGTGGTGACATGTTTGTAAACAAGACCACGTGTTAGTGGTGACATGTTTGTAAACAAGACCACATGTTAGTGGTGACATGTTTGTAAACAAGACCACGTGTTAGTGGTGACATGTTTGTAAACAAGACCACATGTTAGTGGTGACATGTTTGTAAACAAGACCACATGTTAGTGGTGACATGTTTGTAAACAAGACCACGTGTTAGTGGTGACATGTTTGTAAACAAGACCACGTGTTAGTGGTGACATGTTTGTAAACAAGACCACGTGTTAGTGGTGACATGTTTGTAAACAAGACCACGTGTTAGTGGTGACATGTTTGTAAACAAGACCACGTGTGGGTCAATGACAATTATTTATAGCTGTGAAAAAACGTACTGACGTTAATTTCACATAAATTAACACACATTTAATATCTCTATGATTTAACAACATCAAAATATCTCCTTGAATATGTTCACCAAATTTATACAACAAAAGTTATATATAAAATGTTCATATTCACTTGTTTAATCCGAATATAATATATAAATGAACAATAACAAATTAACAGAGAATTATATTGTTAATGATATAAAATCTCATTATATGTAGCACATATATGTGCCTTCACTCTACATATTACTGTGAACACTGAACATGTTCACCCAAAATGTTCACTTGAACAAGAGCAACAATCCTCTAGACACACGCCAGTCAATAAATGAATTTACAGATAAACTTTGTTTTTATTATATATATATATTTTTGAAGTGTTTATTTACTTCAGTGTGTGGCGTGTCAGCTTTATTAATAGTAATGTTGTCTTGGTGAGATTTATTGTAAAGTCAAGCTTTATTATAAAGCCTCATT